>NW_025110487.1:191437-245268 GCF_011392965.1 Frieseomelitta varia | reverse complement strand
GTTTGGTAAACGTTCGTATGGCGAGAAACTGATCGTTCGTCACCCGTTTCTTTTTTTTTTTTTTTTTTTTCTTTCTTTGTCGAAATTATCAGTACATTAGTTTCAAATTTTTGCTAGGTTACATATATTCTTTACACGTTGATCCTTTAATAAACTACGGAAGAGGGAGACGCCGTTTTCTGATACAGTACAATACAAACGAAGCGACAAAGAGTTGGATAGAAACGAATCACTACAGAAATTACAATTTTGTGAATTGTACGTGGAAATTGCCGGTCGTGAATGTGTAAATGTCGGCACGACGAAGAAAACGTGCACACGTCCGCTCAGGGTCTGTTGTTTTCGAGCCACCGGCAGTCGAGAATATATCGGCCATTTTTCTCCGACTAACTAGCAGCGATCGCCATGCTTAACCGGTGAGACCGGTAATTTTTACTTTCCTCTCGCTCTTTTCATTTTCTTTTTTTCTCCTTTCTTTTTCCACCCTTCCTTTCCTTTCTTTCTTTCTATCTCGCCTGGTTACGCTTTTTTCTTCAGGTGCACAGATACGCCAGCGTCAGGGGAGGCCGCACGATACACACACGCCGGTAACACATTCAGGGAATCGTAATTGGGAGCCGATCGGATCCCGAGCCGATCAAGTTACCGCAAGAAATAGTCTGGCCAATTAGCCTGCTCGATAATTACCGGTGCTGGTCCTGTCTCTTGAAAAACGATCAACTGCCCAGCAGGAAATTAACGCCCAGCCTGTATACGTGTTTATTACGTACGCGTGTTTTCCTTGATTTTCGCGTGCTATACGTGCAAACTGCTCTGAAACATCTCTTTCTTTCTTTCTTTCTTTAATGCCTCGCTTTGTCGCGGCTGGCGTTGAAATTACTGTTAAATGGAGGATTAATTCAAGAAAAAATCGCGCCGCATAATACGATACGATACGATACGATACGATACGCGGCCATAAACGAGTCTCGATCACGCAGGGACACAGATCGATCCGTGAATGACAGACGTGTATTTTCTTTTTCTTTTTTTTTTTTTCGTAATTAGAATGTCTCGCGTTCGAACGAAACGAAACGATAAACCTCGCCAGCTAATGACCGCGATTAATCATTCACCGAGTTCCATTCTTCCTCCTCGTCCTTCCAGTGCCCTACGTCTGAGAGACAGTGAATCGATAAGAAGGCCGTAACGATTAACGCAAGTCGCACGTGGCCACGCGTTTCTGATAACGCGTAACGAAGCATTGTGACGCGGGCAATTGCCGGTGGCAAGTCGAGCGTAAACTAACACGAGGTTCCAACTTTTCCCTCCGACATTTTTCACGCGCGTATCGTTTCTTACCGGCAGCTTGTTTGTCGTCTGCGAAACGTTCGTTTCGTTGGTTCCCGATAGACCGGGAAAACAAGGTGGAAAAAGTCGTCGCGCGGAAGAATTTGTCGATACACTGCGCAAAATGGAGGAGGTGGGTCCGTCCATGCTCCCTCGTTTCTCCGAGCGATCGCGTGAACGCGGCCATCTGAATATATATATATCTATATTCCAGCGGCGCGATTTAATAAATCTAGAAACTGTCAACGGCTTCCCGCGGCGGACAATGCATTCCATTAATAACGGGGCGTCGCAACGGGTCGCAGCCAACGATCGACCGAAATTCAAAACCGATCTCGTTAAACCGATACTCGGTTATAACGGATAGCTGTGGAAACGAAACCGATCCAAGGAAAATGTCGAAAAATAAAATGAAAGAAAGAGAGAGAGAGAGAGAGAGAGAGAGAGAGAGAGAGAGAGAGAGAGAGAGAGAGAGAGAAAAGAAAACTGTCGAAACGCGAGAGTATAATAGAATATAAAGCGCCATTCAATCTCCATCGTTCGTCAAACAACTCCATTTATCATTTATAAATAAACGCACCGAAACGGGAAATAAAAGGCCAAAAAACCAAGGAAGAAACAAAAGCGGAACGAAAGCAAAGTATGCGCGTCTATGCGATTGACTTTGCACGGGAAAAGGTTTGGCGAGAGAAAAAAAAAAAAAAAAAAAAAAAAAAGTTGGTCGATCGGTTCTTTTCTCCGAGGTCGTAAATGAACCGAGCGACATCACCTCCGTTAAATCAAAAAGGTACAAAAAGTCTCATTTACCCCCGGAACTTGTGAAATATCCAAAGTAAAGCAAAAACGATTTTCCACGTTTCACGCTTTGAAAAGTACGAAATCTGCGCGAAGACCCGAAAAGGTGGAGTCGATCGTTTGGACGAGTTTGAAATGCGCGCGCGCAAGAGAGAAAGAGAGAGAGTTGGCAATAAAATCCGCTTCGTGTCGCAAACGGTCATGACGGTGCCCGCGGATCTTGTTCGTGAAAGTGACGGGGGCCCCGATCATCGGACCATTTATTATATTTTTCAGTGGAACCTCGCGGCCGGCCGGGTTTATGATTTTGCTTAATTAATGGCCACCTCCTCCCCTCGAACACAGCGGCCGGCCACCGCTTTGTCGTCCATCCCTTCGACTCTCTCCCAACCCAACCCGTTCTCCTCTCTCTCTCTCTCTCTCTCTCTCCCGCGGCCCTTTCTATCAAGCGTTCGCGGCCCCCTCCAGCGTTAGACACGCAAACGCTTCCCCTCCGCGCGGCGGCAAAGCGACCCGGTGGCCATTAGCCTGCACGGATTGCGCAATTTCGGGAAATTGCGAAGTAATTCGCGGTTGCGGCCACTCTCGTCTCCCTCTCCTGCTCCCCGCAGAGACGAGGGAGTGAGAGAGACGGAGAAACACAGAGAACGATCGGAGGAAAGGACCGGCAGATTCGAGGTTTCGCTGAGCGAGGATACACACACGATATGCGCCGGATATGTTTTCGCGTGATCGATTGGGGGGGGGGGGGGGGGGGGCTCTTCCTTTTTTACGATTCTGGAATCTGGAATCTCTGTTGATTCGATTTCGGGCAAGCTTGGAAACTAAAACTAGACGAGAGTCTCACTGTCACTCCACGATAAATATATCGAATGTCGGAGAGACGAGCAAGCAGTTTCGAGACTCTCGAGAGCTGGAAATGGGGTGCGTGTGAAATTTGAGAAACTGAAGAGATTCGAGAGGTGAAAGAAACGTTGGAGAAGATAACGACCTTTGTCGAAATCAACAGGGTTGATTTTTGGCCGAGTTCCACGAGTCCGTATCCGTGGGAGTTTTGTACTAACGGGACTAGAATTGATGACAGTTAAAATTTGGGGCGCGTCGCGTACGACTCGAAATTTCACGAAAACGCACGCTGAACTTGAACGCGTGTGTCTCTTGCAAAGGAAAAGAGGACGACGAAGAAAAAAAAAAAAAAAAAAGAAAAAGGAAAAAGCACGCTCAAGAGAGAAATCGTGCGAATTGCATTTAGAAATTCATCCAGCCTCCTGGAAGGAACTCACTATCCGCTAAACGCGAAAATGCAACGTTACGCAATAGTTACCAACGAGTTGCAGCGAGTACGCGTAGTTAAACGTCTGACCGTCTATCGAAAGCGTAATGTGTACTCGTGGCGACTTGAAAAGAAAGGAGAAACAAAAGGAAACGAAAACGAGAGACAGAAAGAGAGAGAGAGAGAGAAAGAGAGAGAGAGGCTGAAACGGAAACTTGGAGCCAATTAGAAACTTGAAGCTTGACCGAATGAGTAAACGATCGCGCGAATTGAAACTTACGCGGTGTTTCGCGTCGGGAAATTATTGAAATCAAATAAAACTACGATCCACCACCACCGCCAAAGCTACCGCACCTTTGTTGAGACTGTTTCCGTTAAAAGTAAAGTAAAAACGAAACAAAGAGAGAAGAGATAGGGAAAGAGAAGAGAAGACAGCAAGAAATAAAAAGATAGAAAAAGGGAAGAAAAAAAGTAACGGCAAAGCAATAGCCACGATGAATGGCGGGCCATTTAAAAAGAGAGTGAAAGAGAGAGAGAAAGGGGGGAGGGAGGAGAGGGGTGGGGGGAAATAAAAAAAAAAGAAATGGCTACAATACCGATGCTATTCTGAGTACTGAGTTCCCAGTCTTTCATGAGGATTTCTCGAGCAGGTCAGGATGACGGCGACGTGGGTGCACCTATAATGCAGACATCGTGAGATCGTACATGTTGAATTACAGTTGAAGATAGAAGGGGGATCGTGCGGTTTGCTGAATATGTGTGTGTATATATATATATACAGCGAGCAACGAAAGTATTCCAACGGCACGATAGAAAATAATTGATTATACAAAAATTGTAGAATAAATTGCAATTTGTTGAAACAAATTGTTTTTATACTATTGTATGTACATTTGCTGAATGTGTGCAAAGTTGGAGAAAAATTAAGCCATAAGTAAACAAATTACATAACATTTTTCACGAATAAGTACGCATAAGGTATAACAAAAATATTCGAACGCAATTTTAATAATTATGACAGAATGCAATATATGCGATTACATTGCATTTTAATATCTAGTTGGGCCACTTTGCACTATTTAGCACTATTTAGCAAATGTATATACAATAGTATAAAAACAATTTGTTTCAATAAATTGTAACTTATTGTACAATTTTTGTATAATCAATTATTTTCTATCATGCCGTTCAAATACTTTCGTTGTGTATATATATATATATATATATATATGTACATTCGCAAACTGTGTTGCGCCGTGGTCGTCAAATATTAATTTATTCGCCGAGTAATGATAATAATAATAATAATAATAATAATAATAATTGTTAATACTTCTTCGAACGTGCAACTATTTCAAATTCTGATTTTGCTCGTTTGTTTTGGAACGCGCGGGAAAACGCAATTTGCAATTAGTTGCCAAGTAAATTGTATTAACCTTCTAAGGACGTGGTATTTAAATCCCCTTTCGCTAGTGGACGGATTTAAATCGCCAGGCAAAGTTTAATTTTACATGTTTTTATATAAATTATCGTATTTCCTATCATATTTTCAAAGTGAATCAAATCAAATAAAGACTCAAGCTACTCAAAACAAGAAGAGAGAGAGAGACCGTCGATCGGACGTTGGTACTTAAAAAGTTAAACGAGTAACTGTATCAAAAAAGTATGAAAAGGAAAGGCGGAGCAAAATTTGGATAAAAATTATTCTCCGACTGAGTGAGAATTGATCAACGATTCGGTTAATCGTAATTTCAAGCAATCGCAGAAACGTGGATGTTCGATTGACGGAGCGTACGTGTATCGTTGGTTTGCAAGAGTATTGAGAAAGAGCGTACTCTATTTATCTACAAAACGATCTTGGAACACGGATCGAAACGAGACGGCGCAATTGGCGTGTTTAACGCGTACACGGTCAATGAATACTCGAATCAATCAACGTGACGGATAATTCGCGACACTTGCGTCTTATTTACGATCGAATCTCGAAATCACGTTTTCTCTCCGTTCGAGACAGACAGAGTTTCGATAGTTTTGCGAGTCGCTGCGCGTAATACACGCGTCGATCTGGATTACTAGAGTGATACTAGAGAGTCAAGGTATTACTTGGGTAATATCGAATACCGCAGAGGCAGCCGGTGGCAACGTTCGCTCGCGATACGATCGATCTATATATATATATATATAGAGAGAGAGAGAGAGAGCTTACGATTACGCCGAACGCGGAATGATAAATAACAAGAGGCAGGGAAAGAAGGGGCGCAGACAGGGCAGGTTTTCCTCGCGGAGGACCGGATGTCCCGACTTTCACGCGGGCACCGCGGTGAAATCGGCTCGTTACTCACGCGGGCGACTCGCGGTTACGCTCGCGAGCGTCTTCGGAAAGCGTGGAAACGACTCGCACGCACTCGCGCGGCCTTTCCATATCGAGACTAATATTACGCAACCGCGACATTTCGATCACGTGCAGATCTAAAGCCCATTTTCTCTTTTCTCCTTTTTTCTAAATCGGATTTAGAAAAACGGATTTTTTTGGACCACCGATCGATTCAATTTCATTTTCTATCCGTTTCTGTTGTGGTTAATCGCCGTGCGATCTCTTTTCGCGAAATCGTGGATAACGAGGAAAGATTTGCTCCTTCAGAGGAAAGGACTCGCGCATTTGGCGCGCATCATTGACACGCGATTTGAAACTTGGCTCTACGCACGTACAGTTCCCGAAGTTGTGCACAGTTTTCGTTTGTTCCGTAAACGCGGGCGGGTTCCTTAATCGGGCGCTGTTTGTAAAACAGCGGTGTAAAATATTTCTGCGAAAGTCACGTACGCGGCAAAGTGGCCGAGCGGGTTCGGACCGTGATCCATTAT
Organism: Frieseomelitta varia; assembly: GCF_011392965.1. Lineage (NCBI taxonomy): Eukaryota > Metazoa > Arthropoda > Insecta > Hymenoptera > Apidae > Frieseomelitta > Frieseomelitta varia. The sequence goes on along the minus strand of NW_025110487.1, from coordinate 239,009 downwards.
TAGCATTTTCGAGGGTGGCGGCGAGTTACGTAAGAAGAGGGAGAGGGATCGTTCGTGATTTGCCGAGGTGATTTGTTTGCCGTGGGACAACAGAGAGCTCGTCGCCAAACGAGCGAAACCAGCGAAACCAGCGAAACCAGCGAAATTCGAAGCGATTTTCCCGTGGTCGTAAATCGAGCGACAAGAGGGAGGAGGAGGTATCCCGCGTGTATCTCACCGTACAAAAATAGACCGGCACGCCTTTCGTATTTTCGAAAAGTCCGCCTCCGCCTCTAAAAGCTGTCTTGTCGTCAGATTTTTTTAGAGATCCCGGTGAAACAGATTTCAGTAAATTTGCACGCGCGCGTTACAAAGAGAGAAAGAGAGAAAAGAAACGCGAGTTCTACTATTCCGGTACCAGGCGAACGAGAGTATTATTTGCGAAAATACAGGTACGCAAATAAAACGCGATCTTGCGCGTATCTTTTATCGGTGAATGGTTGTTGTTCGATGGAAAAATCCGTTCGGAGCGAATGAAGCGAAATTGCCAAAAGGAACGAAACTCGTTCGATCAAAAATTCCGTCTGTCCTGTTTGTCTGTCTGTCCTGATATCAGTTATGAGAGCGACGTCGAATCGAACTCGAGTTCGCTGGTTAAATAACTCGCTGGGAAAACGGTAGGTAGAGAGGAAAAAAAGAAAAAAAAATTTTTTTTTTTTTTTTGCGCGCGCGATGATGCGGAAATGAAAAACAAAACAGTCGTTTTAACAGATTGTAAACGAAGTGTTAATTGAATCCGTAATTCGAGCACGTTTTTACGAAAAACGCTTTCCGCGGAAAATCGCTCGCTTTGGCGCCGGCATCGTACTTTGGGTATTTTCATGCGCGTGTTTTCCTTTTTTTTTTTTTTTTTTTTCAAATATTTTTTCCCGATAGGATATCTTGATTTTAAAAATATGTTTTCGCCGGAACTGGGAAAATTCTATGAAAAACATTCCAGGCGTGGTCGACGTGCACGCAAAGCGGCTGAAAAAAATTTTTTTTTTTTTGATTATTCGCTCGAGAGCTCGCTTGTCTCATTGATATATGTATATATATATATATATTTTTTTTTTCTTTTTTTTCCGCGATTGTAAAATCTGTTTCGTCGGTCGTTAAAATTCGCTTGAAACAAAACCGAGTTCAATCGTCGAACAAATTCAAAGAACACACAAATTTGAGGAATTTAATTCGCGCGGATAAACGAGATCAACGAACGTGTATGAAACTTCCAAGATACGTCCATATATACTCGTTTCGAGCATAGTTCTCGTCTCTTCACGGCCAATTCTGGCAAATCTGAGTCAGCTGTTGCGAAGATTCATTGGCACTGCGCGAGAAATACAAATGGACAATTTAACCGAGAAGAAGATTTGTCGGAGAAAGTCGAGAGCCGATCTTTCCAGAGAGCGTGGCGATTACTCGATCGAAATGATAAATAATTCATGCGCGGACGGTGGATGATCGGAGGAAAGAAATCAAACACAAAGCGAAAACGGGACAGCGGTAACGGTACAAAAAAGGCTGTGATAAACGCCGTGTATCTCTCTGGGAGAGAGAGACTGGAAGCAACGAAACGTACGGTATGGCAACGGCGTTGCCTTTTGTCCTGGCGCGGCGGCTCGTCCTTTTCTAGCGCGGTGAAAAAAATGCACGACGAACGGCTTTCCGGGTATAAAGCTGAGTATCCACGAAAGAATGCCAGGTCCTGAGAGGTGGAACGCTCCTCTCTCTCTCTCTCTCTCTCTACGCGGAAAGGAATCTCGAGGGTGAACCTGCGCCTCGGGCGTCATCGAGACATCGAGAACGATGCCCCGGGCGTGCACGCGTGCTGCAAGGATAACGTAACGCGGAAAACGCGTTCCACCGTTCAACGGTAGTTTCCGTGCCAACCGTGCCGGCAACTTCCACGTTCGACCAGCAAATTCAACGTTCGAGGATTGCTCTCGCGATTGCCACATTGCGTCCCCTCCTTCACGCCCTTACTTAGTATCTTACTCTAGTCTAGTTACAGTGTTTCTTAAACAGGCGTCGCTCGTACGCTCGTTTAACCCATTCGCATCACGACTCTACCTATGCTACTACGCTGAGACGTCAGCGGCATTCGACTGACATATATAAACGAAGATCGCCGATCGCGGAATGAATAGTCGACGCTCGGTGATAGGTGAATATTCCGTTCACGGATGCAAATGGTTTAACGTTCGAAGAACTCCAACGAAGAAACCAAGTGTGAACTTTGAATGGAAATTTCAGACAGGGTTGCGTCGTGACGAGGGATTGATCGACAAATAGCATCGGAGGAACCAACCAGAGATTTCTTTGATACAAGGCGCGCCAAAAATCACAAGTGGCGCTTGCTAGGTGCTCGAACCTAGGTTCGAAAATCCTAAGGTCGCGTTCGACGCGGAAATTGCTCGTAGGGGACGGTAAGGCGTGCGTGCGTATCAGTAATCCGTTGGTTCGCGCGCGCGATGCGATTCCAACATCTCTGGATGTTGCGCGCCAGCAGCGCACAAGTCGAGGATCGTTCCGCGGCTTGAACACGACCTCCATTAGCCTTCTCGATCAGCGTGCTAATTGGTTGACTCGAGCGAACGAGCGATACGCCACGCGGCGACCTTCCGACCTCTTCGAATCACCTCTCTCTCTTTCTCTTTCTCTCGCACGCCAATAATAACGCACGCAACGTTACACACGCGTCGTGGCTGTAATTTTCCCCCCGAAGCGGGCGTTCGAACCATCTCCTCGCCGGATGAAACGAGTATCTTATTTTATTGCTGTTGCCGATTTCTTCGTGGAAGGAAGAGGAGAAGGCTCGTAGAACATACGGTGGTAGTCGATCGACGTTTGGGATCGACGAACGAACGAACGATCGAACGATTCGCAGAAGATCCTGGAGATGGTGGCTGGTGACGGGCAGCCATCGTCGCGATACGCGTGTACACAGAGTCTGAGGGATGAATGGCAATGGATTACCAGCGCACAATTAACACGACGCGGGTATCCGTTTGATTTTACACGATCCCGAAGCCGCAGGTAACCAAGCTGGTCGGTTGCCTCGCCTCTTCATCACGATAATCCACCTCCTACATTCTCTCTGTCCCTCCCGCCTCTCTCTCTCTCTCTCTCTCTCTCTCTCTCTGTCTGTTCTTCTCTGTTCGTCCCAGCGAGCGTGTTTCTCTCTTTAGCCTGGCAGCGACGCGTTTGGAAGGGAAACGGGGCGCGCATTTAATTTGCAAATGCAGATTGCTTTCCATTTTAATATAAATTGTTCGAAACAAAGGCAGTAATTATGGCGGTGCTCTCTCGTCGCTTTGAGAACGCTGGTGTTCGTTACCCTGGCGCCCGGTGCTCGCTCACCCTTTGCCTTTTTCCCTCTCTCTCTCTCTCTCTCTCTCTCTCTCTCTCTCTCTCTCTCTGCCGTTCTACTCTCTCCTCGACCGGGCTCTGTCGAAGCTCGTTGCCTTTCAAGATAAAGAGAACGAAAGAGAACGAAAGTTTGATTCTCGTTCAGAGGCGAAACAAAGAGGAAAAATAAATCGCGGACGATGTGAAGTATGTAGGAGAGAAAGAGAGAGAGAGAGAGAGAGAGAATTTTTTAATTCGCGAAAAGCACGAATAATTTAGAGAGATTGGGCGACGACGAACGCCAATCTCGTCGAGTAAATTTTGGCAAAGTGCGTTTGGCAACCCCCGATGAAATTTGTATCGATAACGATAATTACAGCGTGTGACGTAGGGTATTAATAATCTGCGACGATGTAACGCGGAGGATTAATATCCAAACGTTGCCGCGAACGTTCTTCGCGCACGTTCGGACGATAATTAAATATAAATGAACTGACGACCGCTGGTTCATACAACGAGAGCGAAACTTTTCCGCAATTCTTCGGTCGGTTCGGTTATCAATAATTACCATCGATTTCGCGGAACGGCGAATTAATTCCGAAAGAAGGGAAAATTCACGATGTTGTCCGAGAAACTTTCAGCGCAACGCGGCTTTATTTACACGTTTGCAGTTTTTTCCATTTTCTAATTTTGACTCTGACTCGTCTGGAGATCTGACTTGCTTCGCGAGAATTCTCCTGCTCAAGGACAAAGTCGATCGAGTTTGATTAGAAAGAGAAAAGAAGCAAAGGGAGAGAGAGAGAGAGAGAGAGAGAGAGAGAGAGAGAAATAAAAGGGAGAAATAAAAAAAAAAGAGAAAAATAAAAAAATAAAAGGATAAAACGGTAATTGATCGGAGCGCGGCAATGAAACGGTTTCATCAAAGTAGCTTTTATCGCGGCGCTTTGTCACGGACGTCGTTCCCCATTGGCGCGGAACGGACCAAAACGAGCGTAACGCCCGGAGCATCTAGCGTCGTTCGCTTTGTTCGGTGGTGTGCGCCCGTGTAGCGGGAGATTCGAATGCCCGGCAGCGCGCGGAACGCTGGCCTATTGCTTTTCTCTTTGTTTGCCAAGCGACGGGACGAAACGAGACGAGACGAGACGAGACGAGACGAGACGAGACGAGACGAAACGGGACGGGACGGGACGCGAGCGTCCGCCACCTCTCTTCGCTCTTCTCCGTTTCCGACAATAACGTCGTTTAGCCTCATTTGTCCGGAAGAGCAGAGAGGCGCCGATCGCCCGTAATTCACGCCGTTGATTCTTACGCTACGCGCTTTTCTTCCCTTTCGTTCGTCACGTTTACGCTTACACGGCTAGGGCCGAATGAACTTTCCTCCCTTCTTCTCGTTCCGTCTCGCGCCGTTTCAGATATTTTTCTTTCACGCCCCGAAAGATTCCATCGCCGCTGCGATTTCGTTGAAGGCCCCGTGAAGCAATTCCGATCCGAATCTCCCTCGACCTCCCTCCGAAGGCATCGCGAAAGGCACTTTGACGCAACAACGCCTCGAGATAATGCAGGACAGGATTGCCGGTGGAAATCTGGTGGAAGTCACGGAGAATCGCGGAGAATTATGTTAATTTTGCAGCGGTGTTTCGCGGCAGTGATATTCGAGGCAGCAGCAGTCTGTGGCGATGCACACAGAGGAAGCAAATTAGAAGGGGGTAGTCAGAGAGAGAGAGAGTGAGAGAGATAGGCGAAGAGATCCGTGGAAGCATTCGCTACGAATATCTGCCTGGTCCATTCAAGGGTGCATAACACAGAGAGCGGCCGAGTGAATTTGCCGGTTTCGCCGCAACAACGGACGATGCCCGGCTTGTAAACGATGCATGACAACCCGCCTGTTCGCCTGCATCCACCACTCAAGAGTATTTCGTCCTTCCTGTTCGCCTAGCCTCCTCCTCCTCCTCCTCCTCCCCCTACCCATCGCCGTCCCGGCCTTCACTTCTCTTCTCCATCCATCTCTTCGTATTCGATCACACGTACAACATCCGCTGCACGTAACACATCCACGCGCGTACCAGTGGACGAGCAGCGCGCTATCGCACGGCCGGATAGAAGGAACGAGCGTCGCGGAAGAGAGACAGAGAGAGAGAGAGAGAGAGAGATAGAGAGGAGAGGAGAGGAGAGAAGAGGAGAGGCAGCCGAATTCCTAGCATACCGCGGGGCCAACTGGTTAGCAAGCGATTTACGATATTGTAAACCGATGCGACGGCGGCGGCCGTGCCCACCGCCCGAACCTCAATCTAATAGTGGCGACTTCGACCTCCAATGCCAAAGGCACGTCGTCCCGACGGTAACATTGTTCGCCTCGCTTTTACTTCCGCGCGCGAGCTACACGCCCCTACGCTCCGCTGGACCTCGCCGTCGTCGTCTCCCTCTAACGCGTTCATCGCGTTAATACGCGGCCAAGCCGCGTATCTCTCTTTGTCCCTTTCTGCGAAAACTCGCTGTTCCTTCCTTCCTTCCTTCTTCTTTCCCAAATCCAATCGCTCACGTTCATTTTTCGACCAAATTTGAAACCCTGATCGTGCGTAAGAAAAACTGAGAATGGAGAACAGGCAACGGCACCGACCAAAGGGAGTAGAAACAGAGAGTGAAAAAGAGAGAAAGAGAGAGGGGGAAGGAGCGTTACAAACGGTAATCTAGTTGCAAACAGAGCTCGGGGTTGGAGCTGGAGCAACCATGCGGAATAATGATATGTAATCGCGAAACAGCCGCGGGCTCGGCGTGGCACACGCGAGCGGACGCGTGCGTACACGCGTGTACGTTGCACGCTACCGCCGGCTAGGCGAAACACCGTGTACACCCAGAAGCCACTGTACAACAAGGCAGAAACGCTCGCGACCTTCCCTCTCCTCTCCTCTCACGCTCCGTTCTATTCTTTCTCTCTCTCTCTCTCTCTCTCTCTCTCTCTCTCTCTCTCTCTCTCTGCCGCACCCTCGTTTCGTTTCCACCCCTAACTTTCGCGTTGTTGCTCGCAGCGTTTCGACGATATACGCCGCGTTCCGTGCCGCGTTTCCACCGAGTGTACCGATACCACCGCTAATTACAGTTTAATAATGATCCGGTCGCGCGTTGGTCTGCCAACGCAGCGTTGCCCGACGACGAATCAAAATTGCACGCCGAACTCGCGAGCTCGATGATCTCCACAGGCACACAGGATACAACAGGATCCGTCGAGTTTACGCGAGATTTGTTCGTGAAACTGTTCCAAAGAGTCGAGAATACTGAAAAAATTCGACAAAGGAATGAAGCTGTCGAGATCGCGTCGAACGAAGGAGACGAAAGGGGTGAACGCGAGGAGGGAAGGAAATTGACGCGCGCAATTAGCGAGCGCAACAAGCCGCACGAGCGTTACACAGTGTAAAATTCCATCCGACGATCCGGCGCCAACCCAAAAACGGATTTTCGTCGAAATAACTGTTAACGTTGCGAACTGCATCCCCGGCATGCACGCACGCCGCCGATCAGGAAATTTTCAACTGCAACCGTTGCCTCTCCCTCGAGTTCCAACCATCCCACTCTTCATCCCCTCTCTCTCTCTCTTTCTCTTCCTCTCTCTGTGTTCTTGATTCGCGTTTTTCAATTTTTCATCGACTTTTCCCATTTTCTTCTTTTCGTCGTTTTCTTGTTCGTAATCTATCGACGTACGTTCGACGCGAGGTAGTCACTTTAACGCAAATAAATATAACATCACGCACTCGTCTCATTCGTTGTCCATCAGCCACCGCGCGAGAATCGTATCCGATATTATCAGGTACTTGTTGTTCGTAATTTCGTTTCAATGTTTCTCTCTCTCTCTCTCTCTGTTTGTTGTTCCGGTCATTCGTTACGCCGAGAGAACGCGGTGTGGAGGGACTCGTTTCCATCGTACCGCGTTGTTCCCTCCGTTCTCTTCCTCCCCATAAAACGTGGCCACCCTCTCTCGGCGTGCACGCTCCACCGTACAATACGTGCACACCTGCGCGTACACCGCCGCTCTCGCGTGCAGTTACATTTTTGCGGTTGACGCACCAATTCTGTTCATCGGCCGCGTAAATATGCACGTGATTACTTTTAATTCCCTTTATTTGTCGGGAGAGGGCTGGCGTGCGTCGTTCGTCCGTTTCCACCTCCGTACGTAGACCGTACACACACCCTGTGTTTCGCACATCTTTGGCCAGTTATTCGCTCCTTCTCTTTGAAATTCTTTCGAAAACGAAAAAAGCTCAAAGTTAAGAGACAGTGTGTGTGTGTGTGAGAGAGAGAGAGAGAGATCTCAGAGAGGGGATGTTCGCGAATGAGGCGTAGCGAACGACAATGATGAACCTTTGATCGCTGAGAACAGTCAAGAGAGCACAGAGAGCGGGCGCAACCTCGTAAATTAGCCGCGTCGCATCGAGCCTCGATAATTAAGGCGAAGCGCCGTTAAAGACGGCGGGGGCCAGCAGGCTGTTTCGGAACTTTGGCCAACGGCCAACGAAAGAGAGACGCGTGTGCCAGGAACACGTGCGTCAAGTTGCCTCACCCGTGAATCACGCGCTCGAAGCGGATCCGCGCCGTTGAATTTCTGGAGCGGGCACCACCGCTACACGCACGACGTCCGCCCTGCGACGACCAAATCGTTTGGTTTGCCCTCGAGGCGAACTCTCCGCCCCACCGATCGCCAAACTCCGGGAATAATTTGCTCGTTATCGAGAAATCGTTCGTTCGTTCGCTACTACGGTGTAGTGTACGGACGGTGGTGTTCTTGTCCGAGAGAGCGGCCCTTTGCAATTAGCTTCCCACGATTCCACTTCCAAAGTCGAGTATTCCAAGATTTAACAGGCACGTGAACGACCCGAGAACGTTCTTCCAAGAACGATCCGTCTCCTCTCTCTTTTCGGTGAACTGACAAAACACGGACCGAGGTATGTTTGCCATTGAATCTTCGCCAAATCGACTCGTTTCGTTTCGTTTCGTTCCGTTGGATATTGTGTCGTATCGAGCTGCAATTATCTATTCAATATCGTCGCGCGACCGCCGGGAGACTCCAGCCGGGAAATTTAGCACGTATCGGGTATCGCGCTGGGTCTACTTCCCAAAGGAGGGTAGGAGGGCGCGCGCGACGATAAACGATCGAATCAGATTCGAAAGCACGGAATCGCTTGAATTACTGCCGCTGATAAACGCGCGATCTGTCACGCCTCTATCTCGCCCAACCGATGTACGGCGACGCGTTGCAACGCCAGCCACGGAAGTTGATCGAGGGATTTTTAACCTTTTGCGCTAGCAACTGGTTCACGGGCCGTAACCAGTGACCAAAAAAGTATACGATAATTTGTCGCTTTCTTTTTGAATTCATCGTTGTATCGCTGGACAAAAGTACCAAGAAGTGATAAATTTATTATTTGTTTCGCTTGGATTGTGTTTCAATATACTTAAAACTGAGAAATTATTGCGCGTGGCGCAAGAGGTTAAACAACAGCAAGCCGCCCCATGTTTGCCTCTCGCGTGAACGACTTGAATTTCTAACTGATCGCCAGAGAGAAAATTCTCTTTTTTGATTATTTTCTTAAAAAAAAAAAAAAAAAAAGGAAAGAAAGAAAAAGCACGGATGGTCGAAAATCATTCTCGAAGGAGGTCGTGTATAATTCAAGAAAAAGGGAGAGACAGACACGTCGCCCGAGGCGTCTGACCAGACGCGTCCTCCGCTACTTGAGCGTGTCGCTCAAGGAAGAACTGTTGCTCGTTCAAAGGTTAACGTGCCGCGTGTCCCACCGGGGGTGGAAGAAACAGCGAAAAACAGACGAGTAACTCAAAGAAACTGGCAAAGAGCCCTTCGCGCGAAAAGCTTGAATTCTAGATCAAAAGGAGACGCGTGAGGAACCTCGATTCCTCGGACATCTTCTCAGAGACACAGAGTTGCCGTTCGCGCAACTTTTACGTCGTACACGCCGACGTAACGAAACAAACAACTGTAATACTGTTTTCTTCCTTTTTTTCTTTCTTTCTTTCTTTCTAAATGACCAGTTTGACCAGCGGGAGTTTGAGATTGAATTTGAAGGGAAATAACTCGGTGCTACCGCGTTTCATTTTTTTGCCGTTTGACGAGGTTCGAGAGCTCCGAGGAAAATCCAAGGTATCGCGGTTTATCTTATCCACGGTGAAATTTAGATCTAACCTGACCTAAGTGGAAAAGGAGGACGAGGAGGTTGGGTTTCCTTGCATTTTCGCGAGAGAGAGAGAGAGAGAGAGAGAGAGAGAGAGAGAGAGAGAGAGAGAGAGAGAGCTGTCCCCGCGTAGGAGGTCCGCAAGGTGAGCAGATTGTCGGTTGGCTATCGGAAATATTTTCCAGCTTCGAGAATTTATCGGGCGTCTGCTCGGAAATATTTGAAAATTCCTTCGACGCGATCATAGAACAGAGCCGTTCGGAGAAAGAGGTGATGGAAAGAGCAGGAAGAGGAAGAGGAGGAGGAGATAGGGGTGGAGAAGCTTTTCTCGATCCAGCAGATATTTTTCACACCTTAATTAGCAGCGCGATGGGATCGGATTTCCCAAGCTGTAACGAGCTGAAAAACGTCTCGAGCGATCCCCGGATGGATTCCCGGACTCGTCGTGCATCTTTACGTGATCTTTCCGTGCAATTTCAGACCGATGGAAAAATCGTTGGAGCTTTTTCTTCTGTTTTTTTTTTTTTTCTTCTTGAGGCCTTTTTCTTGAGGTGGCCTTAAACGTTCGATAAGAACGCAGGTTGAACCGCGTCTTCTTAGACTCGGAATAGACCGCGCGTGGATGTGCTTTCGCTTTAGAGATAAAACTCTACTCTACGTGCAGTCTCCAAAGCGTTCGTTGCTTCAACGCACGCTTTCCATCCTCACTTGGTGAAACAAACGTTTTGTACGTTTATCCAACTGTCGCACTTTCATACTTGAAAGATCGTTCGTGGGAATTTTCTGTATCCCTCTACGCGGAGCTACGACGCACGACGTCGTCAGCCGAAAATACGAATACCAGTATGAACGAAAAGAAGAGGGAGAGACAGAGACAGAGACAGAGAGACAGAGAGACAGAGAGACAGAGAGACAGAGAGAGAGAGAGAGAGAGAGAGAGAGAGAGAGAGAGAGAGAGAGAGAGAGAGAGAGAGAGGATGGATAAAACGGNAGAGAGAGAGAGAGAGAGAGAGAGAGAGAGAGAGAGAGAGAGAGAGAGAGAGAGAGAGAGAGAGAGAGAGAGAGAGAGAGGATGGATAAAACGGGCGACGCGGCGAGTGGGAATGAAGAGAAACGAGAGAGGGACTCGATTGCCGCGAGAGGGCATACCACTCTCTCGGTAATATAAGGTGGCGGAATAGATTACGACCCTTCACCCTCGATAGTACTTCTCTCCTCAGTTGGGGACGCTCGCCACCCTTATTGCGAAAGACCACGAGTTTATTGCGAACGACTGTGCGCCTCGGCACCGCCGTGCCGATTTATGGCGATATATAAGCGCATACCACCGACAAATTTCCCCATAATCGCGTGGTCCACGCGCTCCGACCCTCCGCCTTTCCTTTCGTCACACTTCTTCTCCTCTTCTTCCCTTCCCGCGTTTCCTTTTTTCTCGAGCCTTTTCCGCCGCGCTTTGTTCGCCCATCGGATGAAACTGATCTTTCTCGGAGGATGAAGCGTCGGAATTTTCTTCGATTCTTCGCAACTCGAGAACAAGTTCGCGATCTTTGGAGAAAGAAAGGAAAAGGAGAAAAAGAAACGCAACAAATTGCAAATATTAGAGCGCGAGACGAGAGGAGCAGCAGTGGGAAGAGGAAGAGGAGGAGGAGAAGGAGGAGGAGGAGTGAAAGAGAAACGCGCTGCGACGCGTTGTGTGGAAAGAGCGGAAAGAATTGCCTCTGTTTAAATATGAATGCTGTTTCGACGCGGCAAATCGATAAATCCACAATGAGCACTGCCGTGTGACGACCCTGAAGCATCCCCTTAGAATCACACTTGTTGCTCGGCACCCTTGATCCGTAAAGTCACCCCTTCTGGCCCGCCCTTTTTACCCAACAGAAAACTCTAGTATTAAAAGAATTTGCCGGAACAATCTCCCATCACGTTCATGTTCACGTTCACGTTCACGGTCTCGTTCACGTTTACATTCTCGTTCTCGTCCGGGTTTCAACGACGAAGAGAAATCGTCGCGTCGTAAAACGGAAAAATGCAAACTCTTACACATCGAAAAGAATACAAAGCTTCAGCTTCGTTGAGAATTGCGAGACTGAACTGAGAACTAAACACTTGGCGCAATAAAAGATAAATATGGAAAATAATCGTCCCAGTTTCATAATAAATTCCACGTCCCTCTACGATGTTTCGAGTAAGGCTCGATCGAGGAGTCAAGCTTCGAGCATAGGGGTGGTTTCGTCCCACGCCGAACAGCGAATTCCATTAAGCAAAACACGATTCGCTCGTTGTCGTTGTATTTCATTCCAATTCGAATCTTACGGATCTGCAACGTGTATACGTGGTTGTTCCCCCTCGTCCCCTCCTACCCTCGTGCAATGGCCGAAGACAGATGCGTAGGGGGTGGTTTCTGGAATGGAAAATACGCTCTTGCTCCCCTCTCGACTATTGACTCTTATCGCGGCTCCCTCGGTCGAATTGTTTTTCAAAAGAGAAACACCCGGCGATCGCTGCCATCTTTGCTCGGCCCGTTATTAATTAAAATAATTTCGCGGTGACTCGAACCGTTTTTCACTCTCTTGCGAAAGTATTCGAACGCTCTTTCAGCGAAATATTAAAAAAAGAAAAAGAAAAACGATCGAGGGAAATAAGGATGTAAGCGAAATAGCGCGCAACATAGTGAAAATATTCCAAACGTTTCGCGTATTCGAGAGTGTTCCGTGTTTCCTATTTCACCACCGTTCTACATTTCCCGCATAGTTTGCGTGAATTTCAATAATTAAAAGGGCAAATTTAACAATTACATATCGTAACGTTACCATTTCCAACCGCGGACGTGTTTTACGTCGAGGACGTAGAAAAAGAAGCGTGAGAGGATCTATCGTACACGCGCACGACGAGGACAAACGAAATAAAAGGGGGGGGGGGGGCATTGATTAAGAAGAAGGTGGGCAAACGTTCCTCTTCATCGATTCATCTCCGAAACCCTTTTTCTTTCACCCTCGACTTGGCGCCGCTCTTCTCCTCGATTTCCACTATTGGCAAAGCGATAACTCGGTACGTCGACCATAAATCAAACTGCCAGAGTGTGTTTCACCTAGCCTTCCTCCCGCAGGAGAGGAAGGAAGAGCAGCTTTCCCTCCGGCAGCTCCTTCATCCTGTGGCAAATGATCCGCGACCATTCGTTCCATCCTTCTTTTAGTCTCTCGCCCATCCCTACGTGTTTTCCTTTTTATTTCCCCCCCTCTCTCTCTCTCTCTCTCTTATTTTTATTTACGGTCTCTTTACGGCGACGGTCTCTCTTCTCGTCATGAAAAATAAATCCACGTTTCCCGGGTTCTGACACTTTGCTAAATTACTCGACCCCCTTTCGTATCCGATCGGCGTAAAATATCGACAGGCTGAGAAAACGTCGCGGAAATCTATACACACACACACACACATACACGTGCACACGTATGCCAGCCGTCTTCAACATTTTACAAAACGCTCGATTGTTCGAGATTTGAATTCGGTTTTTCTCTCTTTTTTTTTTTTTTTTTTTTTGTTTCCTTTTCCTTTTTCAATTTGTTTTTATTTTTATACTTGCGCGCAGAGACGGTTGTTATTTGCGTAGAAAAGTTCCAAAATTGAGCGATCCGAGCTTAACTGAATCAAGAGTCGAAGAAGGTTGGTTCGGCAATTACAAATGGCAAGTGAACTCCATTCACACGAGGCTTTTCTCTCTCTCTCTGGCGCCGAAACGATCCATCAACTTTTCACGCAGTTTCTCCCGCAACGCCGGTTTTCCGCTGTAATATTTACGAGCGGTAATTTTCTGGCAATTACCGCGAGTGTCACACGCGGCGGACTCGTTTTAAAACGAGCGACCGAGCGTTTCATTCGTCGCCCCCTTTATGTCTTGCCACCACCGTGGCGCGCGGTAACGTTACAAAAATTGCTATTATCGCGAACAGAGAAGGAAAAGAACAGAGGACACATCACCGGCAATCACGGCGGACAATTAAATTAGACCTCGAACAAGCAGCCAGCCGCGCGTTCAGCGTCTCTGATCAACGTCGGCTGATTCGACTTTAATTGTCGACCGACGTCGGCTCTCGCCGAGATCGAGGAACTCGCCACTTGCGTTCGTTGAAACAAAGTGAAATTATCCCGTTAGAAAGCCAAGAGTAGACAAATCAGCCAAGGGTTATATTTAAATGTAAGTTATTCCTTGTATACTTGGCTACCGAGTCGATCAACGACGAAAAATCGTGCAATTGGCACCTTTAAATTTTCAATCGCGGCGCCAACCGACTCGATACGCTTTCCTCAACGAACTGTATCGTTTCTCACCCCCCTCCACCCCAAGTTGATATCCGTTTGTCTTCTGACGCGCGTGTCGTGAACTTTGCACCGAATGAATTATCTTTTCTGCGTGCAATTTCACATGCAGGTGCATCCCACCGTGATCTCAAAAGAGTAAAAGAGATACACGTTCTGTGATTTTCGATGAGAGATCACACGTACCCTCCACCTCAGCTGCACGTGTTTCGTTCGCTCGAGATTCGTCGACACGAAACGAGATAAATAGAAATGCTCGCGAGTCGGTATACGGGAGGAGCGAAGAGGGACTTTGATAAAATCGCGAGATTTCCGTTTGTACTGTTAGACGGAATTACGTATTGGTTTATATCGTAACGGTAAAATCCTAGCGGATTGACGAAGCAGGAATCCCGTGAAAGGTGTGTTTCTTCTCCCTTCTCGCTGCGATACTAATTGCCAACACGTTCTCGCAGAGATTGCCCGTGAAATGCACGCGCGCGTCATATTTCAATGACACACTGTGCTTTTTTCGCACTGACGATGATTTTTATTTCCACGAAAATCGTGGAAAATGGCTAGAAAAAAAAAAACGGCGAAACGAATGCGTCTGGAAAAGACACTGGCCCGAGCGTGAACTTGAGCACCACTGAAGACCACCTCGGAAACCGAGAGAGAGAGAGAGAGAGAGAGAGAGAGAAGCAAAGAAGAACAGAGGAGAAGGAGGGAGAGTTTAGGTTAGGATGCGCCAGGCCAGGAAATGCACTTGACGCAGCGTCGTCTCAAAGGATGAGTCATCGGAGATACGGAAAACCGGTTCGCCACGGCTACGAGCCTTTTCCCCTGGCAGCCAGCGGATCCCACTTCTCTCCTCCGCCTCTCGCGCTCATGCTCTCACTCACTCTCTCTCTCTCTCTCTTTTATTCTCTCTTATTCTCTTCGCTCGTTCTGGCGAGTTCTGCCACTCTTTCTTTTCTTCCTTTCCCTTCCCTTCCCTTCGCCATCCTTTCTTTTCCCTCTCTTCTCTCCTTTTCCCTTCTCGTCCCATCCCTTCTCATCCCGTGGCCATCTCTTCCCTTTTCTTCCGAGCAGTCAGCACTTCCCTGGCCTGCCTCCGACGGCTACTTCTACTTGGCCAGCTTGCGCCGCTGCCTCCACTGCTGCTGCTGCTGCCTCGGTATAGCTCGATAGTGGGATTAAAGGTGGATCTCGGCATCGTCAATCGTCACTTTGTCACACCGCGTACCACTCGTATCCGTTTGCACACCGGGTGGCCGCGAATAAATCCAACGACAGGCAGCAAACCGTGTAAATTTTGTGCATTTCTCTTTCTTCTCCTTTCCCTCAAATCAATTTCTTTTTTTTTTTTTTTTCCACGAATGTAATTGCACAGTGGAAAAACTCGTACGAATCAACAATCAATTCCCAACAATCTATTCTCTCTCAAGCGAGAAGGCATTCGACGAGTGCTGCCTCATTAGTCGAAACTCGGTTCGGAGAAAGAAAAAAAGATTTACATCCGTATTTAATCGCGAATTTTCAACACGCGACACGACAATATCAGTTCGAGATAACAAAGTAAATAGAAAGAAGAAGCAAAGCGCTTTCGATGAAAGATCGAAGGTTCGACATTTTCTTTTCTTCGATATTTGATTCACTCCCGAGTCTTTACAACTCGTTCAACCATTGACCATTAACCTTCCAACTTATTTCTTGATTCCCAGCTTCCCGCGAACGAACATACACATAAGCTATTTCCACTGCCGACGCGTCTGTCTTTATGTTAATTATGCAGAGAATACGACCGTTTTATCGTCGCGAGTGACGTAACTCGCCACTGTGTCAGCCAAAAAGACGCATCAAGTTGAATCTTATCGCCGTCGTTACTTTTCTGCTCAACGTTATCTTTCGGCTAAGTTTCTTTCCTTTTCTTTTCTATTTTTTATTTTTTTTCCATCGATCGCGACGCCTGAAACTTTACGATACGATTTCTCTCGACTGGCATCCTCTAATTTCGAAGTTATTTTTAAGTATATTTTTAAGAAATTACATCGAGTTATTTCGCAACAATTGTCTTTCCGCAGTTTCGTGGAAAGTATCTCGTTATTAAAACTCTCTTGTTATTTTTAAACGCGTTCGCATCGCGTTGTTATCGAATTTCGAACGAAATGTGTAATTTACAATTTTACCAATTATCAGCTAATACGTAATTCAGGCAACGCGCGCGTGCAGCAAGTGAAACGTAATCCTTTAATTCTATTGAACACCGTATACACCGTATCGCGTGAAATTCATATCATCCATTAGCTATAAGATCGTATAATCCGATTACCGTATCACTTTAATTATATTAACCTTCGATAAGGATTTTCTTGTCCAGCAATTTTCTGTCATTTTCAATCTCGCTGCGACAATTTGACGACACACACACACAGACACACACACACACACACACACAGTGTGATTTGTCCCTAATTTTTCTTTATTTTTTTTCTTTAATCTCTCCATCATTCGACGTAACCTCAAGTCCAATGCAAGTTCTACCTAAATACGCGAGCGTAGAACCTCTCGCTCTTGAGATAAAAATTTATCAAAATCTCGCGAGATAACAAAAGTGATTTCACATTACGCTCAATGACGGCCGAATTTGACTCGGCTCTGATTTTGCAAATTGGAGCCAAACACGAGGCAAGTAATTGCCCGATCCGGATTTTCGAACCAACCGAGTTAGATCAGGTTTTTAAGTTTAGCCACTCTGGTTTTCTGCCCATTTTTCAGCGATTTTCCAACGTTGACGTCTGGACACGGTTCCTAAACAGCCGTATAATTTATTCGGTTTCGAATTTCCTACGTGGAGACACTGCTCGATGGAGCAACGCAGAGTTTCCACTCAAGGCCTTTTCCAACGAGATCGTGCCGTCCTCTGGTTTAATGACATTTGAAAGGGCCAAAGGAAAAAGGTCAAGATGCATCGATGCAGCGGCGGAGCTGCATCGGGATTTGTGCCGACTTCGCAAGATGAGCACGGAATCTCTCTCTCTCTCTCTCTCCTTTTGTCGATTTTGCACGCAGCACTAGCTGTCCGTCTCTCCTCAGGGACTGCTGCGGCTGGGTCTTTCCTCTCTCAGTCCTGGGTAAACCGGTGCAAAAGGTAGCAAAGCAAGAAGTGAAACCGCGCTCGGCGAACGGCGATTTGTCGGCGAACAATAGAAGGTCAGCGCGTTTCGGAACACGGCCGTGCAACGGGAGGCATCGCGCTTCGTTTATGCAACCAGATGCAACCAGATGCAACGTATATACACCGGGCTGAGGTGATTTTCCTTGAAGCAATTCACGTTCCGGCTACCGTCCATCGCCGATTTATCGATCAACGCGCGGTGATATCTAAACACACGTACACTCCCGCTCAAAAGTCTCGGAACACTTTTATCTTTAATATCTGGTACTTATCCTTGGGTTGTCGTCTATACATTTTATAATACCATGTATCAATATATTAACAGAGTTTTATATTTGTTTGAGTTTTATATTTAACTTAATTCTTGTTGCACGTATGTATTGCAGTATAATAACACAATGTATTAATAAATTAGTAAGAGCCTTTGCCGTACAAAGTTTTACATTTATTGTATTTAAGCGAAATACCACAATTTTATATATTGTATATTGCACATTTGATAATTGCGTAATATACAATACTTCCTTTTCGTGGGATTATTCGCAGACTTTGGGAAATTTCAACTGTGAAATTTCCACTCGGCGCGAAAATCCGCGCAGCCTTATTTCAACAGAATGTTAAAACAAGTTGTTCGTGTCGTTGACCGATTATCCGAACATCGCGTCCGAAGTTATTTCAAAAATCCGTCAATCTAGATTCGTAGCTTCTACCAGGCAGGATGATATCTCGGAATCTTTTTTCGGATTCTCTCTATCGGACGAAACGAATCGATTAATTCGCAATCGTCGATTAACAACGGAACATTAATGGAATACGCGTGTAAATTGTCTCTCTGAACGAGCAATCTGTCGGTGATTCTCACTGATACGCTGATATACGCACACGTACGTGTACACAAAGTAACGTAAATAACGTTCTCTCAATTTTTCAACAGCCCTGCTCAAGAGATCGCGGTGGTCCCGAATTTTTCTCGAAATTTACAAACGCCAGAATTTTACAAAACGGAGGACACCTCGTTTGTAGGATATGGTTTGAACGTTTCATCAATCTGCGAGTTTGCGCAGCGTCTTGTTGCTCGAATGAATCACTCTCGGGGCGATTGAATCGAGCAACGTTGTCCCGTTTTGCAGCCTTTCTCGTTCTTTTCCCTTCCCTCCTTCTTTCGGCGGCGAATGCGCGCGATAAAACAGGACGAATCTCCGGACAATCGGAGAAAGATTAAGGAACCAGTCGATATTTGAGGACGCTTAAGCACCGAAAATAAGCGAGGAAATCACTTTCCTCTTTTGCCACCTTTTGTTCCTTGCGCTGGAATGACGTGCCATGCACGTCGAGAATTTTCTCGTCTCAAAATTGTAACATTTTCTTCAAGTATATGTAAGTAAAGCAAAATAGGCAAAACAAACAATAAATTTATCACTACTCGATAATTTTTATCCAGTTGATATCATACGAGTTCAAAAAGAAAGCGACGAATTATTGTACACGGTTCGGTCACTCGTTATGGTCCGCAATCAGTTGCCAACGCAAGTTGATCTCGTTTCTCCCGTGCGCGATTCGCGCGAAATTCAAAATGAAGGAAAATGTTGAGAGTCGCATCTCAGGCGTATCGAGAAATCATCACACGTAATTAATTATGTTAGAAATATCAGTCGATAATTTCCGCCTGTAGAGATGGTGTAAAATTACGGACGATGAGCGAGAGAGAAAGAAAGAGAAAGAAAGCAAAGTCTATAAATTATATCGAGTAAAAATCTAGTAAAAAAATTAGATTATTGCGCGTGCCGTTCGTTTATAGTTATAAGTCATCATTTGTTTAATTTTCTTTTGTACTGTTTCATGTGAAATATCAACCAGTGTCGTCTTAAACTGACTCCAAATCATAAATTAAAAGGTAAAAACTCAACAAATTGAGTCCCTGATAACGCAGCGATATACGAGTACGCGGATGATCTAACAGATTGACAAAATCGGTGAAATCGATTGAATCGCGAAAGTGGGGGCAAGCAACCGCGCGTCGCGGGTGAGCTATTTAGAATCCGAGGCGTTCTAAATTCGAATATTATCCGACTATTATTCGACGACGTTCGATCGACAATGCAATCCGATAGATGCGTTTTAATACAATAGATTATTATATAGCGAGCATGCAGTAACTACGCGCAAAATTCGTGCTAGATCGATGACCCAAATGTCAGAGGTGCCCTGGACTCGCACGAAACGAATCGCGAGAATCGAACTCCCACTCGAGAGAGCGAGCGAGCCGCTTCCCTCCGTGGGCTACAGGGTGAGAGGGTCGAAATTATCATGGTGAATCGCGACTGTGAACTGCGAAAAATTTTGTCAATTTTATCGGCGAGAGACAAAGAGAGAGGCGTGAGAAAAGGTGAAGAACACTCCTAAAACACGCGTTGATCCCATCGAAAGATCGAAAAGGGATCATCTTTCGTCGAGAGCATCGAAAACGAGTGCTCGGAGTCGTGGGATCCACGTGGCCGTTTCCTCGAACCAGCCTCGAGCAAACATCACCAAAGATATCGCCCTAACCTTCTCAACCTGTTCTCACAATCTTCCCGATCCCTAATGGACGAGTTGGTGGCTCTGTTGTGTCTCCAGGTTGTGCGCCTGTTAGGCCCTTAGGTAAGATTCGACTCTGGCCCCTGCTGCTCTATCTCAGGTAGACGACGACCCGGCAGTTACTACAATACAGAGAGTCCTTCCCTCGACGCAGCAACGTGCTTCCTTTTCGAATAATTTGTCGCGATCCAAGCATCGCAGAGTCGAAAGAAAGATTTTCGCGGGAAAGACCGATCAGATTGGATTAAATTAAATTAGATTCCGAAACGAGTCGTAAAACAACGGCGAGGCTGCGGTTTCGCGAGGCTGCTCGAAAACGGAACGAAGCGCGCTGCACTTTGCTGCAGGTTTACAAATAGGTGGATCAATTCCAGGTTTATCGTGTGCGGCAACGGCGATTGGTCGACTCTCATGGTCGTGTGTGTCGGCGTCGTACACGTAAAACGCGCGCGGATTGCACACACGCGTAACCCTCTTCCCCTCCCCCTTCCCGCCCCGCGTGTACACGCGTCGTATATAAACGTACATCATATACATAATGCACATGGATTCTATATTCCGGCTGTGTACCGCCATAATAATTCAGTCTCGAACGTCGCTCTCTCCGCAGTGACCGCAACCTGCAGAGCCGACGAAACACGAGCAAATCAACTGTCGCGGCTATTTTCTGCCTAGTTACGTAAATTAATACTAGAAACGATATTGAAATTATCGTTTCATGCGTGAGATATGCCGCTCCGATCGTCGATTCGACGTCTCGATGCCTCGATGCGGGGTCGATGGACCGGGAAAAAGTACGAGTACCAGTTAGAAATTTGATTATCCCGATCGTGCGTGCGGTTCGATCCCTGACTTTTCTTCTTTCTTTTCTTTTTTCTTCTGTTTTTCTGTTCTTTCACGGCTAAGAAACTTTGTACACGCCTCGAAGATGAAGTACACGCGTGGCGATGTTTGTCGTTCGCCGAGCTATTTCGAACATTGTCAACCGAAATCTTTCCGTCTCTTAAAACCAAACGGTCGAAAACGGCTACCACCTACGACCCTGTCAGTTTGATAAATGCCGCTCTGTCCTTGCTTATTATAGAACCGAAAGTTGGAAATAAGAAACGAAGCAAAGGGGCAGAAAGGCTAGCGCACTCTCGAGAACCGAGTCAATTTTACGAGCCGATTCGTTCGCAAAGAAAGAAGAAAAAAATATACGATAACGACAATTGAACGATCAATCGAACAAAACGTTATGCGCCAGTTTGAACGATTTTCAGACACAATACGAGGCGTGATGTAGTTATGAGGCCTCGTTATGTCAGTGTTAAACACAACGAGTCGCATTTGTCAGCAGATAACGCTACTTTTCCGAGCGATATGTCCGAACGGGATTAGCGAATCCATCCACGAACGCGTCGTTAATCTTCTCAAGGTATTAAAAACGATAGATTTGCGACGTGCAATTGAACGTCGTGACGAGTACACTTCTCGCTACCATGCTACCGACCACTGCCGGTTGCATTTGCACTCTGACGCGTAAGAACCTGGCAAATATAACATGATACCGCCAACAGTGCGTAACTGTACCAGCGACGATGAAAAATTGTCGATAACTTCGACAGTGTGATGTTATTTTTCAAAGCGTGAAATATCTTCTTTGGCAGTCGAGAGAGAGAGAGAGAGAGAGAGTTTAACTATTTTCTTTCAAGGATGATCACGATGAAAGTTGTCAAGATTCGAACGAACGTGTGAAAAGCATTGAAAAATTTCTTTTCACGACCACTGCGACCACAGTTCTCGAAGATTGAGATTTTCAATCGAGTTTTACAACGAGTTTTCATACCTTGTACAATTCTTTTTTTTCACCACGTTATTGGATCGGACGACGAAATGTCGGAGTTTCTTGAACATTTTAAGCCTGATACTCAACGTTCGATAAAATGGCGAAACAAGATTGTGGAACAACAAGCTTCGGAGTTGTAATTGTCTCGGAAAGGAGAGACTTTCAACGTGGCACGGAGACGAGAGGAAAGAAAAAGATGGTTTGCTCGGTGAGACGGTGGTATCGCGGAAAACCGAAACTCGATGGTAGTCGGCGTGCAATCGCGATTACAAATTCGCCCCGAGGATGAGAGCAATCTGAGGGAGAGGAGCCTGGACGGTTCAAAGCGACGCATCGCCATCCGCTTCGCCAGCCGTATCGCGCACGATGGAAAACTCTGATGGCAAACACCGGCAAGGCGCAAAGTGCGCCGACAAAGGCGTCTTATCGTGGCTGCTAATTTATATTTCAAAAGGTTACTGGTGCCATCGAAAGAGCGTAGAAACCACGTCGACTAGAAGAAACTGCTGTTCCCGGCGAATTCCTACGCGCCGAAAGATTTATCAATTGCACCGCGTCTCTCTCTTTCTCTCTCTTTCCCTTTGACCCCGACAACGCGATTTTCGAAAGCTACAGAAAGCGACTCGTCGCAAAGGAATTCGTTATAATTTCCTAATTGAATCGATCGGCAAAAACGTAGGCGATGAAGGAGGTGGCCAGGACGCGGCGCGTCGGTCAAAGGCAAAGGGGATAGGTCGGAGAGACAGGCGGATTTCGTTAGCGGAGTTTCACGGAATCCGCGATGATGAGTCATGGATGGAAACCGGTCTTGGGATGACGAACGTTCGTCACCGGAGCGCGCGGCGATCCCCACGTTAATTGCTTCGATCCTCGCAGCCCGATCGATTGACTTTCGGAACCGTTAGCACGTTGCCAAACATTTCACACGTCGTTCGCCAGATATTTCGTTTATTTCGTTTTTGCCATTTCCATTTCGTTGTCGGTACGCTCCGTGGCCAGCCGATTTTCCACTCGTGAAGTGTGTCTTGCGCTTTTTAATAATAGTGCAAAAATTATAGTTATCGAGAAAAGTGTCCAGAGTTTAAGACGCGTTCTTTTTTGATAATAACCGTTCGAAAAGTCGAGGTCGCGCAGTCTGGTCGACTGTGTGTAAAAATTGTAATTAGACGTAACGAGTCTCAATCGAAGCGGAGAATTCTTCAGGTTACTCGCAGCAACGCGTGCATGCGTTCCTATTGTCTGTCTTGATCGACGCGCAAATTTTTTCCAAGCACCAGACTCAACGTTCACCGCACGACGCGAACACTCGAAATTAGCTCCGTTGGAACTTGGACGGGCGTCGATCAATTCTCGCAAAGATGACGACACGAATAGCGCACGAACGACTACTGGGCGAGAAAGGTTCGAGAGATCGCCTCTCGGAATATTTCTTCCACGGCGTTGTTCAATTTCTCATTGAGGATATCACGCGTCATCAACGAGCTTAAAAATATTATCTCTTCGATCTTGCACAGGATTTCCGTGCAACGTCTTGCGCAATTCCCGCGAATCGTCGTAAATCATGCCGCGGCGGGATTCAGCGTGGGCGGCTGTGAAACGCGCTGCGAGACGGCCACGTTTCGGCCTGCAATTCACCCGATAATCGCGGGAGAGCATTCGAAAACAATTGTTCGAGCAACAGATTTCCGATTTCAGAGATTTTAACGAACGTTCAAAGCGTGCGAGAGTGTGGTCGTTTGGTTAGCTCTCGCGTCGCGCAGCTAAAAAGCTCTCTGCAGCTAAAATTGAAAAAACGCGAGAACACGCAATTTGTGTAGGAGAGTAACGACGAGTTCGGCTCTCGTCGCTCGACGAGAGGAAAAGATAGTAGTAGTACAAAAGGAAACGGACTCACTCATTGTGCACACGTAATCTGGCATTTCGCGTGCGGAACGCGCGAACAGCCGCCTCTTAAAACTGTGTGTTTCGTGTGTGGCCGAAAAATCTGCTTCTCGAAATAGACTTACCTGAAACAACAAAGAGAAAGGGAAACTGGTTAGTAAGCCCGATTCGAAATTAATTCCGGAACACACTCTACGGGCAAACGTAGTTGATTAATTTCTAACATGGGACTAATTGTCCCATTTTTTTGAAACGCCCTCTTTCTCGTGCGCTTGTGTGTGTATGTGTGTGTGTGTTTGCTCGTGCTGCCTCGCGCCGTTGTTCGTCGTAAATTTCATTGTTCGAGCGACGCGCGACGCGACTGAGGAGAAGCCGTCGCGAAGTAATTCGAAGGCAAATAGTCGAAGGCAAAAGGAATCGCTAATTAAATTGGCTCTTCCATTCTGCTCGAACGAGTCGCAGCCGCTTCTCGAGAGGAGGAAGGAAGACGAGGCAAAAGACAGGGCGGAGAAAGAGACGTGATTATTTTCGATTCTCGGGAAATCAAGCTCTCTCTCTCTCTCTATCTCTCTCTGCACGTTGGCGTGCAGCCAGGCGTAGGCGATTGTAAGAAATAACGAAAAGGCGTGTACGTTTCGCTTTCTTTCATTGACTCTCCTGCCACTCTACGAGAGAGTGCTCATTCTCGCGCAACATTTCAGAACGGATAGCTTTTCCGTCCTATACCGATGCAAATTTCTCCCCTACTCCCGTTCTGAGACGCGACTCGAACACATCTACGATAGGTTTCGGTTGGTTCGTGTCAGTCGTGTCAGATGGATTATCCGATCGCTACGGTTGCGCAATTATTTGTGAAACTTTTACAAAGACAGTTCCAACGAACAATGCATATTTCTCACGTGCGACCGTCGTTTCAAAGCTATCCCGCCGAAAAAAATCGACGATTGATCGTCGTCCTAGTTGCGAGCGAGTTGGCGAAGGAACGTATCAGTCGCGCAGACAGTTTTATCCCAGGGGAACGGTAATGGCGCGCAGGAGAAACGAAACGGGAAATGAGAAATTAAAAAGAAAAGGAAAAGAAAAGAAGAAAAGAAAAGAAAAGAAAGAAGCGTTAGACCGTGCCGTGAATCGTATCGGAGTTTACCATCGATCCGCGGATACTGATCGTGTTATCTAATAATGGAAAAAGCGAGTACCTGCGATGGAGTAACGACGAGAGGACAATTAGACGAGACTGCAGTTAACGCGACAACGAGCTCGTTCGGAATTAAATGACACGCTAATTTCCCAATTTCCCAAAGAGACGGACATTGAAAATAATTATTCTATATCCTGCTTTGGAACGCGTGGAGATCCAGTAAAGGGGCGACAAATATCGCAGCTTTCACTGACTGACTCCATAGTGATCAATAAAAATATAGTTATTGGGTAATGTATAAATAAAATAGTTAATGAGTAATATATAGTAAAAGTAGTTGATATAGCTAATAAACACGAGAGTGCGCAAAATTATAACGAAATTGAGAGGCCCAGGAGGCTATTGCGCAATGGTCCTGTCTGCAAAATCTCGGACTTGGTGGAAAAAACCAAAGACTCGTCGATATATCGAATTATATACTGGCGACACGGCCAGTCGAATCTGTGCGACAGTTGTTTCTCTAAAACTGACTGATTCTCTTAGGCAGCACGGTACGAGAGCGATTGGACCGATTGACTCTATTAGACTGACTCTCTTGACTGCTCTGCACGACTGGGCCAAGTCTCCTTTGCGACTGTAGTCATAGAAAAAAAAAAAAAAAAATGCCACTTTTCTGTGTCGCTTTCATCACGCTATTAGCGTGTTTTCTACACCAGAAAGGAGGAGCAAGTTGCTGTTGATCCGGTGACGTTAGGAATTTCGACACAGACTGGTTCCTCTTTCCGAAAGCAAACTGAAACAAGCAAACTGAAAACGCGCGAAGAAGAAGTCTCCGAATTATTCTTCGACCCCAAATTTTATCTCCGAGTTCAACTCTGACGACGACTTTAGGTCGTGAGCGAGCGTGCAAATTTTCCATCGGCGATCGGCGAGCCACGCGTTTGGTACGTGGTCTACGTGTCCCTAGAACGTGTCTGCGTCAATCGTCAATCGGGGATGAAGCGTGGCAATGCAGATTGGCAACGCAGATTGCGCAAGCACGACAAACAGTGTGGCAAAAATACAGACGGCCGCTATATCGATCGATGCGTAATCGATGAATCTAATAATGGCCCGGGCGCGATTATTCAAGAATCGGCGTGCAGGGGCGGGGATCGCGAGATCGAACCGCCTGCAATCCGCTCGGAGAAGATATTTCGCCGGTAGCTGCTGCGAGTTAGGTCGGTTGCCGAACTGTACACACGCTCGACGCGCGGCGCCTCGCGATGGTAGGCGGTGGTAGGCTACGAGAGCGAGGCGTGGGTCTGCTCTATCTGCGATTTAAATATTTAACTCTGCTTAAACGTCAGCGAGCCGCTGCTGGCCGTTATTCGCGCGAGCAATAATTCCAATTCGCGGGTAAACTCGCTTGGGAAAATCGAGCGATCGCGTGCAACCATCCTCTCTCCTCCCACCCTCATGGGCTGGCTTTCCATCCGCTCGTGGCTGCTGCTACTACTGCTGATGATGGTGGTGGTGGTGCGCGTTTGCGAAAATTTCATTCGAACCTCGGTACTATTTTGCCCGAGTATTTCGAACGTTTGTTCCGAATAAAGTAATAAAGGGGAAAAGAAGAAAAAGAGCGGGAAATGCTGATTATTTGCATTTATACGAGTAGCGGTAATGGTTACATCGGCGCGTTCTCTGTTTCAACGAAACAGCGAAATTCGCGGAAGCTTTTTTTTCGAAATAACTGAATGGAAAAACGCGTGTTTGAAAATTAAAATTTTTCCTTTTTTTTTTTTTGCAACGTTCCGTTCCCGGAACGGTTGCCGAGATTCAGCTCGGTGGTAATTCTACGTTGAAAAGAAAACGCAGAGGTTATCTAACGTTCCAACGGAAGAAGGCTAGCGATCGTCAGCGGTGTAATATAATTCATCTGCCGACAATTAAACTTAGAGATTAAATGGATTGTTCCCCTTGAGGGATGAATTATACCTCGCCGTTGAAACGCCCGTTGAAAGGGATATTTTTACGTAAAATCTAGTTAGAATTCGAAAGGGATATTTTTCAATGTCTTCGTCCGCGATAAAAACGTCGAAATATTTATTTTTCGTTCGATTCGACACGCGCGGCGCGTGCTTCGAATCTTAAACTCGAAGCCTTCTGCCGAAGCCATAATTGTCGATGCGTTATTCATTCGTTCGATTCGAAGCGTTGATATTAACAAGCAAACGCACAGTGGATTAAGTACGCGTCAAATATGCAACGCCTTTCAACTTTGGCAAACACCGTACCAAATCCTGAATGTTGCAAATCGTCAAACAAACGTCGCTGCATGTTTCTTTTCCACTTTTCAATGTTCGTTGCCGCGTCGCAAGAAAATCACGTTCCCACAACTTTGAATGAAAATTGAAAAGACTTTTTCCACGACAGTCGACAGACTTTATCCGAATCTCGAACAGAGTGAAACAACAAGATGGATATATATATATATATATATATATATATATATATATATATAGAGAGAGAGAGAGAGAGAGAGAGAGATGCATTTACAATGTAGGCGCTGCTATTAAAATTTGTAAAATTGCCAATAGCTTACGTGACAGCCCGAGCTTCTTCGCATCGACAACCGCCTTGAAACGTTCTGTCCTTTAAAGCTATTTTAAATAAACAATTCTATATCCGTCTAGCTCGTTTCCCGCTAAATATTACATCTTCTCTTCCGGAGAAGGTGTTACGTATTACGCGTGTCGAACATTCGAGCTCGAAAAACGAAGCTGGCTGATACCAACGAAAGAAAAAATACTAAAAAATACTAAAAGTCATTGGAAGAAGCTTGGAAATTGAAAGTTGTTCGCGTCGAGCCTCGGTTCGTTCCTGTCGTTCGGGCTTTCGTGTCTTGGCTGGTTCGTTAGCCATCGGAGGACGGATTAAAGGCGAGGAGAAGACCGACCGGAAACGAGATAACCGAAATTGCACGCGCGCCAAGAAGTCACCAAGGGGGGGAGGAGGTGTCTGGGACGAGTGACTTTGCGTAGAAAGGAAAATGTGCTCGGATCACCACGCATCCGGGCTCGATCTACTTGCCAAAGTCCCCACCATTGTGGAGATTGGTTCATTCATGCCTCGCGCCGCAACACTTTATCGAGTCACTGTCGACCGACGCCAATGCCGACACTAAGAATACGAAAATGGAACACTAGAATATGAAAATTTAGCGTCTCCGATCCTAGGGAAAAAAAATCTTCTTTCGCTCGAGAGACCCAAAGGTTTAACCAACAACTCGAGTTGAAGAGATGCTTAGAATAGCAGATACACATAACGCTTGGCGTGTAATTACCTCGTTTAACGCAATACCCGTAATAATTACTAGTTCCAAGATATCCCTCTCGAAAGAGGAGTATCGTTTATACGAAGTAAATAATTAATCGCTCGACAAACGATGGATCTCGCGTTTGACTCGCGTTTCCTTTTCGCGTGGTTTGCGTGGATCTGATCTAAACTGCCGCCAGACGACGATTATCGAAGCAGCAAAGTGACTATTTCCAGCAATCGATAGCGGATGTAATCTGTAGTTTGGCGCGTTAAAAGTCCGTCAACGGACGCCGATATTCCCGATCTGAGAAAACGAGAGAGAGAGAAACGATGGAGGAAAATTCATCTAGGATTCTCGCTTAGGTCTCGAGACCTGCAGCGCCAAAGACAGCGGGATGGAGAGGCAAAAAAAGAAAGAGAGAAACAAAGAAGAAACTGCTCGATCGAAAGCCCAACATTCCCAAAACGTTCCTCAGGATCCATTAAAGCTCTCCTCGGAGGGGAGAATCGCAGAGAGGAAATCCGAAAAAGCACGATGCGAAAGAGGGGCGAATGAGAGAGAGAGAGAGAGAGAGAGAGAGAGAGAGAGAGAGAGAGAGAGAGAGAGAGAGAGAGAGAGAGAGAGAGCGCGCNTCGGAAAGAAGGATGACAGAGAGGTGGCGGAGGGTGTGCAGCAGCGGATAGAGGAGGGGAGGGAAGAGAGAGAGAGAGAGAGAGAGAGAGAGAGAGAGAGAGAGAGAGAGAGAGCGCGCCATCGAGAGGCGTGCCTCGACTGTTGGAGCATTTTCTTCGCGTGAAACTGCACGAACGGAACACTCGCTCGAAAGGAACACTCGACTATTTTAACCGTGAAATAACTCAGTCGAGGGTTCAACCAGGAGGGTTCAGCGTGGAAAAGAGAAAAAGAAGAACGAAAGAGAGAGAGAGAGAGAGAGGAGAGTGTGGCATGATATGTGGGTCCTAAAGATAGAGCACCCGAAACAACCATAAACCTTTTTATTCCACTTGCCCCTGCCCGACGATGCTCTTCTCTTTCTCTGTTCTATGCTCCGTAATGTTACATTTTATCGCGCGGGAAGGTAAAAAAATTTTCCCCTCAGAGATTACGCCCTCGGCTCTGAGACGAATTTCCGCGGATCTCGCGAAATTTACAATCCATGGAAATCTAAATTCCTAGATCTAAAGAGACCAAGCGTTAAAGAAAGTCGGCAATGCAATAAAACTCACATTGAAAAATGGAGAAACATGAGGACACAAAGGATCCTCGGAGGAATCCTCTTCTAGGGTACCCTAGTATAGAAGGTGTAAGGATGCTATCTGAAGACTATAAGTAACACTCGGAAATAAAGACGCAAGTCAATTGAATGAGACGGACCAACCAGCTGCACCTCCTCCGAATGAAACGTCGAATTGTACGAGCGTGTAATTCGACAATTGTATATTCTTTGCACAAGCGTATTCTTTCCAAAAACGGGAAGGAACTTGGCCATATTTTCGCAAGCCAGCGTGCGACGATTTGAAACTCGAAGCTTTGTTAACGATGACGCGACGCGTTTGCGACGTGAAACAACATATCGGAGTGTTGAATTGCAGCGCAGAAAACGCACGAAAACACGCGAAGGAGAAAATCTGGTGAACGATGAAACGTTCTGGACGTTTTGGACTGTCCGAGGCCGGAACGTTGAAATTACCGGATCGTTAAATCATCAGTGGAACGATGAATATTATCGCGGTTCGAATCTCCAAGCGACAAACGATCGCTTTTTGTCCAGTTTCGCTCCCTTCTTCCACTTTCGTGGACTTCGCTGAGCCGGCTTAATGCGTTTCGCGTGAATCAGCTGATTCCGCAACGGCCGATGATTTACGAACCCAGCCGTTTGAAAATTGGCTCGAACGAAAGAGCGCGCGTCCCCTCTGTCTGTCGAGATCCTATCGAGGAGGAACGGCGCCGACCACGTTCTTTAAACTTTCCTTCAGCCGAGGGTGAAAGTTTCGCCGGACAAAAACCATCGAAGCTACCAGGTTCGTGGAAACGTTGAAGTTCATGCTGCTTTTTCTTTTTCGTTCGCGATGCTTTGAGGCAAGAAGAAGAAGAAGAAGAAGAAGAAGAAAACGACGAGGCAATCATCACGACCACGTCCAAGTTTGATAAAATATTAATTACCACGGGAAGAGTGTATGCGCAGAACGAAAGGGAGAAATGTTGAACTTTTTTTTTTTTTTTTTGAAAGCTCAACGCGTCGACTCAACGGTAATATTGGATCGTCGAGGTAAAAGTAAAGCAAAGAAATTTCTTTTCCAAAGGCGTGTCTGTGTGAGAGTGTAACGGTGGTTACTTCCCTTTTGGACGACGTTGGACAAGTGTGCGGCTACGTGGGAGCAAACGTCACCGAACGTTAACGAGCGACGAGCTTGTCGGTAGGTAAACGGTGTCGTTAAGAAAGCAAGACGATTAGCCTTTTCGAGAACACGACAGTGCTACCCGAGCGAGCGCATCAACAAAAAAGGAGGGAAATGGTTGACTCGTCTGGTTGACCTATAATTAAATCGCTACAGTCAGCGACCATCTCCAACCTGCATCGAATCTCCACCGTGTAACTAGCTGTTGCATCTCGATTTAGTTTGAAAATGGATTTTCAATTCTTTCCGTTTCTAAAACAGTGGCTCTGAACGTTTCTTCTCGGCCATGCCTCGTCTAAAATCCTGTGATTCTTATCATTCAAAAAGTGAATGTTTGACTTGGTTTGAAAGTGGAGGAAGCCTAAAAGGCCATTAACTTCAAGGTCTGAACTAGCTTCCAAAGAGAACGTGATCCATTCCAAAGAAAAACAAATTAAACAGTTAAATTTTCATTTAAATAAATGCCAAGAATTCACCGTTAACAACTCATTCTCGAATTGCCCTCAAGGAATTTCAAAATCTAGCCACGTAAATCGGTGTCCGAACGAGGCTAAACGATTTCGTTTTGCCGACGATTTTCGTGGAGGATCGAGAAAATATAAGGTGACCAGTGTGAGTCACCGATCGCGAGAACACGGTGGAAATATAATAGAGAAACTGTAGAGTCGTACGGAGGGTACGTTTGTTTGGAGCGGCCATCGCTGCACTCTCCCCCTTTACGGTGAGCATTCATCACGGTACGCGAACTCCGGAAATTACGAATAAATTGTTATTAGCTTAAGCGGCAGAACGATACTTTATTGCTGACAAGTTTATCGTTTCGAGGGCTGCGATTTTTCAAGCGGGTCATTGGACTTGCGTAGAAACTGTTGTACAAGTGTTTTAATTGCCTCGGCTGGTGCCGAGGCGATAAATCTCCGATGTAACGATCGAAAACCCCGACAGGAAAATTATCCACATTGCAACAAAATTCTCGCGTACGCCGCGTAATTTAGCGTGATTTACCAAGCTTTTATCAACGTGAAGATTGTGTCCTGTGGTATGTGCACCTGTGATTGCCACGTGTCATAAACAGTCGTTTGATTCTCTCCGAGAAAGAAAGAAGTTTGTTTCTTGTACCGACAGTTGGAATAGTTTCGTTCGTACTCGGTGAAAAGAGTTGACGAAAATTCGCGATATAAAGGAGTGGAAAAAAGGGAGAGAAGTAACGTAAACGCGACTGAGTGACACGTGCCCGAACGGTCGTTATTCCATCAGCAGTCTGGTACGTCGACAGGAGAGCCAGAGACGCACACGTGTTTACGCGCGTCATTACGCGCAAGTGCAGGCAGATGACGCGAAACGAAAGTGGCTCGGTCCGTCCAGAGTTGCGACTCGCGAAGAAAACGAGCAAGCGACGAAAACGATCGAGCTTGGTTTTCTCGATCAACCTCTTCGTCAGCTCCCCCCCCGGTCTGTGAGAAATTTGTGGCCGCTCAAAATGCACAAATGGCCGTAACTACGTCGTCGCTGAGCAAACATTTCAAAACGCTCGAAAATCTCGAGCAATCGTTCTTCGATAGAGACGTACAGACGTAGAGAGGAGATCGCTCTCCGCAACGGCCGTGTCTTATTTTTACGCCGGCGGGCGCAAAACAAATGGAAATTACGGTCATCAGCGTATCACACTTGCCGCAAGTACGCTCGTTAATCGTTAATCGTACGATCGCGGTCGTTATAATTACAATATTGTCGCAAAGTCATCGCTTCGTGCGATCGCAATTACCGCGCTAAAACAAAACCGAGATGTTCCTTTTCTTACGATTGCCAGTTACTATGGAAGAAACTTATTGCCGTAATTACCGAATAGTCGCCATCAGGCATCTCACTCACGTCTAGTCTCGCGAGTCCGAGTTGATGATTGAACTTTCGAAATGACTCGAAAAGGCACAAGTGTAGCGACCGAAGAGGCTGCGCGATGCTACGCATGTTTGAGGAGCGAAGAGGGATGGGAGAAAAGAGTAAGCTAAGCTGCACTGCTGGACCAGCCAGTCCACGAGGAAGAGTGCACGCGAGACGCAAGAGGCAAGGGGCAACAAGGTGCAATGCCAGCCAGCGCATCTCGCATCTGTCGTAGTGGGGAAACCAGGTATCCTTTCTTTCAGGTATCGTTTCTTCCAGCGGGCGGAGGTAGGGACAGGTACAGGCGGAAAGCGGGCCGCGTTTAACCCTTTGCCTGCCGATATCTCGTTACACCATCCCCGAAAAAGCCTGCCAACTAACGTTTCCCAATGTCGCACCGAACCTGGAATGTCCCTCCGATCTTCCGAATCCAGAATTGCGTCACGTTAAGTTCTCACAGCAATCACGCAAGGGTAAAGTACGCTACAGAGTAGTGTGACCAGTTCGACGTATGCATTTGCACTCGATTAAGTCTGACGTTTTAAATGACAGAAAAGGAGGAAAGAGGGAAACTGTCTGACCTCGGCGACTCTCTCGATTCGCGTCAATTTCTCGTCACCGTTTTACCTCCCCTTTCTAGGCCACGCACGCCAAAGGTCACCACTTGCTCCTTCTCTCCACCGCGCTCCTCCATCTGGTTTCACCAGAAGGAAAGATGAAAGATGAAGGAACCCACCACCACTGCACCAGGGTTCTCTTGGAATTTCTCCTGGAATCGATGCCAGCCGTCAATTAACCCGACAGACCAGCACTAATTGGCGGATTCAACTCGCGGACTCGTCGTTCCACTACAATCCTATCCACCGATTTTAACTTAATTTTTACTTTATTTATTTGTTTATTCGTTCAGATTTGGAATCGTTCCCTGACAGCCTTTAGTTATTATTATTGTCATTAGTCATCTCTTGGAAAGAAAACTACCGGCACTACTAACGCGCGGAGTCTTCCAAACTACAGGGACCAAACTATCGAACGATCCGCGAGAAGCGGCAATTTTGGGAATTAATTCGACGAGCAATCTTGGCGAACAGCACTACTTCCGATAACTCTCGAGGCAATTTCTTCCCCCCCCCGACTTTTAAAGGCCAGACGACAGCGGACGGTTCCACAACGATAGAAAGAAAGAAAGAAAGAAAGAAAGAAAGAAAGAAAGAAAGAAAAGAAGGGAGAAAGAAAGAAAGAAGAAGAAGATCGAGGCGTTCCTCTGTGAGGAACGAAGAGAGAAAAGAAAAGGATGATGAGAAGATCAGACGACTCGGTCCCTCTCTTTGTCTCTTTCTTCTTCTTTGGTCCCGCTCATTTCGCCTCTGGTCGCCGTCCTTTGTTCCCACGCCTCTTCTTGGACCTCCTTCTTCTTCTTCTTCTTCTTCTGCCTCCTCTTCCACCGATCTGGCCCGTCGTTCTTTCGTGATTCACCGTTACACACAAAGGGAATCTTGGACCGAGCTTTGGCCAGTCAGGGAAGACGAAGAGTAAGAGAGAGAAAGAGAGAGAGAGAGAGAGAAAAGAAAAAAGGAATAGAAAAAAGAAAACCAACACGTGGTGGTTGGTGGTTTCGAGACAAGACGAGAAGGTTGTTGCAGATTGAAGAAGAGGATGCGAGACGAAGAGGTGAGACACGCAGGTAGAAACGAGCGAGTTTGCGAGGAGGTCGAGAAGGAAATTTCCTTTCGCGCCTCGTTTCCTTCCTGACTCTCGTTCTCGATAGCGATAGGGGGGTACTGGCACGAGCAAACTGGACGAACGCGGCAAGAAACATGGTGCTGTATGAATATTGGAAAAGTAACGGGACCAAGAGCTTGCAGCTTGAGGCCTCAACCTCGTCGTTGAGATCCTTGCTGCTTCTTCTCTCGCGTGTAATCAAGACTTTTCATTCGTGCCGATCGGAAGGAGATCTGCAAGATACTCTTTACCTTGCTGACGAAATTAGCCGAACCATCTTTCCGTGAATTCTTCTTGGACGAAGAAAAATAACGAAGAGATACAGGGATAATTGGCGAGGAAATGAAAATTCCAAAACAGAGAAAGAAAGAGAGAGAGAGAGACGAACAAAAATTATAAAAGAGAGAGAGAGATGAAAGTTTGAAATCAGGATCGCGCGTGAGACGAGGGTGAAACGAAGGCGTCGCGGAGGAAAATGGTCACAGAAAATTCAATAAAACTGTAACGTCCTTGGCGCGATCCATCCGCCGTGCGCGAAAAGGAGATCAAACGCACGGCGGGGGAAGGGCTGAAGATGGAACGACGAATAAAACGTGTCCGCGGGATTTAGAGGGAAATTTAGTGCCTTGAAATGGGCATTTAGTGCTGCCGAGTGAAAAGGGGAATCTATTGTAACGCAAATTTAAAAAAAAAAAAAGAAAGAAAAGAAGAGGAAAGACAGGCGGACGTAATTAGATGAGGAACGATGCTTCAACCGTTGATCCGAGAGATCGGCGATAAAATCAACGATAGCGTTCGCGTAGTTCCTCCTCAAGTAATATTTGTCGTTTCTGGTAATCATCGTGGATCACCGAACGCATAAATCATCTCTCGCCATCTCCCTCCGAATCAGATTTGTCCATCCGATTATATTTAAATTCCCATCAACCCGCAATATAACTTGGTAAATCATTTCCACTCCACTTGGATTCATCTCCGACCGTTCTCTAATCCGCGAAATGTCCAAAATTCATCGCAAGACTCTCCGTGGACGTGCAGCTTTCTTGGAAATTACGAATCCATGTTCCACGGAATCGCGAGCGATTAGTTAGCTTGCGCGATTCGAAACACGGCGTCGATTTGGAAAGCGCACGGTGCACGGAGAGACGTTTGAGATCGACGTTGCCGATTCGACGTGGTCTGGTGTGGTGTCTGTCTCTCTGGATTCGAGGTCGGACAGGTCGTTGGGAGAGAAAGAGAGAGACAAAAGCGAGGTATCCGAAGGCGAGCACCACGAAAAAGCGGTGCTTTCGACGGAACGCGGCGACCGTAAGGTATGAGTAGATTTCGAGCCGAGAGCCAGAGCCGAAATAAAGCAAAGAAGGAAGCACGGCGGATAAATTGACCGGTAGCCGTCCTACCGATGGCTGGGCTGGCTGGCTGGAGGAGAAAAGAGGGTGGCCGATGCCACAGGGGTCAGAAAAGACCAACGACCAAGCCGGAGCTCGATTCTACGGATCTCTTTCTCTCTTTCTGTCCTCTATTTCTCTCTCTCTCTCTCTCTCTCTCTCTCTCTCTCTCACTCTCACTCTCTCTCTAGTTCGCCGAAGAGAAGATAAAGGGAGGGGTGGCAAAGAGAACGGTGGTGAGTGCATTCGGCGAAAGGAGGAGAGAAGATTGTTCCGTGAGAGTACGCGAACGATAATTCGGAGCCGCGCGGCGCTGGTTCAAAGGACCCGCGGGACGATATATCAATGCCCTGCTTGCAGAACAATTCGAACTATCCGCGATACACAAAGAAAAATACCAAATCGAATGCCTGGAATAGCCGGTGAGCGGCTCCTTCCATCTCTCTTCTCTCTCTCTCTCTAGCATCACCGCTTTCTGCGGAGAGAAAGGAGAGTACGGTTGGAGATGCGACGTTCGGTCCTCGTCTCTCCGTCGATAGTCTCTGTTTTGTCCAGGTATTTGCGTGTACGTGTGAGTACAGGCACGCGTGTGTACGTGGAGAACGTTTTCCAAGGTGGATCGAGATGCGTTGGGTTGCCGATGCCAATGGACTAGCCTCGAGAAACCGTGCTCTTGGACCTCGGGGGTCTTTATTTAGGTGTGTCTTTTTAGGATCTCGAATGGAGTGCGTCGGATCTTTGCCTACCTTTGGAGACCGGTAGTCGTCAAGGCATAAATTAGAGGCTCGGATTCGGGAGTTCTTTTTTTTTTGAGGGGGGGGCGGGGGTATTGTGGGAAAGAACGGGCCCTTTTCGTAGCTTCTACGAAAATTTAAATCTCGAAAATTAAAACTCGAGAGTCTCTGGAGACAGATACGAAAGACGCGCAAAGATGTTGCAGAGGAAAGCTCTTACGAGAATATTAAAACATGTCGCTCTGTTTGAGAGACGTACACGCTTAATATCCCAAATCATTTGCTCGATTTCAAGCTAAACACCGAGCCTAACTTCCCACCAACCATCAGCCTTCAAACAATCCCCCATCGACTCTTCGTCACCCTTCGTGAACAAGGGTGATGGCTTCTCTTTGCACTGCCTCTCGTTTCAACATTCGATTCATCGCGAGTCACGATTCAAAATAAAATAAAACTGTAAATCTGAAAATCGCTCCGAAACGCGTGAAAATCCACGGTCCATGTTACCGAAGAGAAAGGTCTACGTCTCGCGCGAGAGATATGTACATATACATGCGTGCAGAGTTTGTTGTATCGAATGATCGAATAAGCGTTTCTTCTTCAACGCCTGTTCCATTCAATTTCGAATAGACCAGGGGCTATAATGGTATATCGTGTTTCCGTATTAGCGGCTATAGAAACGCAGAAAAGGCAAATCCAGGCGGGCAGAGCACGCGTATCTGGCGCAGAACAGAGCTACACGTCAATCGAATGATGGAGCGGCGGTTTGGTTATAATTGGATCAGTTTAGTTAGGTATTGCAAATATTGGCAGCCAGGGAAGCTGGCGACCCAGTGATGAAACCTAATTGGGTAAGTCGGCCTGGCTTGGCGCCAAACGAACCGGCCCAGCTTCGAATTCTAGATAGCCTCCCCGTCGATCATGCCTTCCCATCTCCCAACCTCCCTCTCTCTCTCTCTCTCTCTCTCTCTCTCTCTGTCCCTCCACTCTTCACCCTTGTTGCTCGCGTGTTCCATGAGTTGCATGATGCTGGGGCCATCCATCCGTCGTCGCGACGCACGGAAATTGACACGTAAATACAACGGTGGCCGGCGCACCGGGAAAATGGAAATGGGCGATAGGGAATTCGTTCGGGCGACTAGTTTAATTGGACTGCGATGTCGCGACGGGGCCAAATTGCATCGAAAGAGGAACGAACTGGCCACAAGGGGGGAATCACGATGAGAGATACCGGCCACCGGAGGGATAATTTGAATTATGTAAACGAGAGAGGCGAACGACGCGAGGAAAGACGCGATCGACACTGAAAATTTTCGGGTTAGGGTCGCTTCGGACTTTTGTAAAATCGTATTTTTGTAAGATCGTCTCTTTGACGATTTGAACTACCGACGACGCAACAAGCATAAAATTTCCATTGAGAGGCCAGCAGTTGAAGTAAAAGAGCTTTCATTTGCGTATCTTACGAAGAATCATTAACAGAAGTCTCTCTCAGAAGAAAGATACAGTTTTCAAAGTATATCCAACAAAAATATTCAAACGGTCATTTTCAATTCAAGCGTCTGTCTGTTTTTCGCAAACAGCGTCGCTATTTGCTATATAGGTGGGAGTCGGTAAGGAGAATCGGTAGCCTTGGGCGTTCTTCCTGTCGCGGCGAGGGACAGGGGCCGACACTTTGAAAAGAAATTTCGGTACGGGGTGAACGAACCGTGGGGAAGCGACGTGCTCGCCGCTCGGGATGCAGCGTGCATTGTAAACGAGCCGGGCGACAAGTGTGCACTTGATAGTGTTGACCTTTCAATGACGCTAAGCTACTCCTCTCTCGTCGTTGCCGTTACCATCTCCTCTTTCTTCCTCTATTCTCTCTTCTCGCGCTCCACCTTGCCAGCTAATTTTCAAGAAATCGTTAAACCCCCTCCATCTTTAATCACCCCTTTGTGATTATAACGCTAGAACAACAATTCGTCTTTGTCGACGAATTCCCTTCGAACGTTTCGGTTGATGGACCGACCACGGCAAAAATCGAGTTCGCTCGCTTGCGGCGGGAAAAATGAAACGACCGGAACGGAGGTTGAATCGGCGCGCAGACAAAGAGAGGGAGAATAGATACCGGAGACTGATCGATAGTGATTGACGACTATCGAGTAAATGAAACTATTTGCTGGTTCGGTGAAATACCGAGAGAGAGAGAGAGAGAGAGAGAGCACAGAGAGAGAGAGAGAGAGAGAGAGAGAGAGACGGAGAGATGGTGAGGCGTAAACGGGCGTCGGAGGTCGTGGCAAGTTCGAGGTTAATCGTTCGTTTGGCATGGCTTGCCTTCTCTCGGACCGCCCACGTTATATAACATTAAAACCAACGACGGAAAAAAAGAAAATAACGTCAACGCAAGTGTCCAACGCGCTACGTGCACCTTTCACATCTTCTTCGCGTACATATTTTTTGTCCAGTACCTCGAAATGCAAATCAGATATCCCTAAACTCTGCTAAACGAATTAAGGAGGAGGAAGTGAGGATCTAAAATTATCAGCGATTAGCGACAAATTCGCTCGCTGATTTCGCGCGTTTTCCTCGCTATCGCCTCTCGTTTACTGCTACCGCGAATCGAGCAAAATGACCGGATACTTGAGAGGGACGCGACGACGTACGAACGTGCGACGAAAAGAGAGAGGAGAGAAGGCGGATGATGCTCGTTGCTCGCGCGTACGCTCGCACACGCTACGATCGTAGGTGTGTCGGTATACATATGTATAGAGACTGGTTATACAGACTTAGTCTGACTGGTGGATCACGTGAGCGGAGGGCCCAACGGCTGCCACGGCCCCGATGAATAATTCATACCGAGCCACGGAGTCACGGGGACCCATGATCGTCGTCGTAACACACGCTACACGCTGCCACAGCTCGCTGCTTCTCCGCGTGAATCGTTGCCTTTGCCTAGCCTGGCCTGTTCTGGCCTGTTCTGGCCTGTTCTGGCCTGTTCTGGCCTGCTCTGGCCTGCTCTGGCCTGGCCTTTACACGTCGAGGTCGCT
This sequence comes from Frieseomelitta varia, assembly GCF_011392965.1. Classification (NCBI taxonomy): domain Eukaryota; kingdom Metazoa; phylum Arthropoda; class Insecta; order Hymenoptera; family Apidae; genus Frieseomelitta; species Frieseomelitta varia. Next base: position 200,118 of record NW_025110487.1, on the reverse strand, counting down.
GTTACGCGTTCCCTATCCTTCTCGAAACTAGGCACCAAGATCCGACCAGCTTCCTCCGTTGACTGATATCTCGAATCGAATCGTCTTTTGCCCAATCGTCCATGACGCTTTTGGAACCAAGACGCGCTAATAAAATTCCAAGGAATCGAACGACGCCTGAATTGAAAAGGAAAGAAACGCCCGAGAGTCCAGAGACTTAAGAGAGTTTGCGGAGAAAGACAACGCGATAACGTTCACACCAACTTAGTACACGCTACTTTTCCGAGCATGTGAACGAAGAAACTCACGTATTTGTATACGTGCAGGCGATGCACCATCCTTTATCTTTCATCCACGCTTCTATTGTGCCAGTTGCTAGATTTACGACAGCGTACAATTTACCTCGCCCTTGCGTCTTAATTACAACTACGAGGTAGGTACAGTTATCTTCTCGCTTTATTCACTCGTTTATTGCCGCATCTGGCTCAACTTCATGCAGTGTGTATACCAACTTATCACCTTTCGATCTGACTGATTTCGAGCTCTTCGCTAATAACAGAATTACGCCTCGCCACGCCGTTACGTTACGCACGCTATTAATTAGAGAGTGCAACGTAATAAAGCTGCAACTGCTCCCGGAGAGGATGAAAAGTTTGACTAAAGTATCATTGACTTTCATTAGTTGCGCTGCTAGAACGCAGACGCGGCTCATAATTGAAACACCACTGTCTACCAGATACCAGATCAACGCGTGCGAAATGATCGTTTGAGGTTCGTGAAAAAAAANAAAAAAAAAAAAAAAAAAGAAAAAGAAAATAAAAACGGAATCCGAGCATCGGAGGCATCTAGAATTCTCGAATACTCGCGAGGCAAAGTAATTTCGATCGCGAGTGTATCGCGGTTTGCTCACGCGAGGATAATTCTTTTGGAAGACGCGAATAGAGAAGAGAGAGAGAGGTGACCGAGGAGAGAAACAGTGCGTCAGCTCCCGCCAGAAATAACATGGATATACTTAGACGGCCCTCCGTGCAAGATCCAACCAAACCACGCTCCTCCGAGGCCAATTCGAGTCCTAATGAAAACTACTCTCGCGTCGACTCTCTTCAGGATCGAGGAGCCGTGAAACGTGCACACCTCTCGGCTCCACCTGCTCGTTATCGGAATAAAAGTCGTCCGACAGAACTCTGCTCGAAAAAATTGCCATCTCTGCGCTCGAGAGGATCGCCGATTCTATCCAACTGTTGGAATAAACAGTCGCGGTTCGTTGAATGATTCGAACGGAAAATTCGACTGCGTACAATACAAGTTTCTGTCAACTTCCACCGGAGAGAAAGGTAAAGGTAAACGAAGGAAGGGACGATAAGATTATATTGATAAACTGGCAATTTCTACTCGGTCTAGGTACTCGGTATACGCATACAGAGAGACAGAGGCGCGCATGTACTGCTAGATGTTAAATCTACCCTCGCGTAAAAATAAAACTAGAACGAGAAGCTCTGACATATGCACGAGTGACTAAGAGGCCGATGTTATGATAAACCGCTTGCGAGCGGAGGAAAACCACCGCGCGGCGTCGTGCGGTTGCGAGCAAGGTACCCGGGTACTAATAAAGAAAAGTACCGTTCCATGGATTTTTAATGGGTACCATCGTCTCGAGCCTTGGCGACGCGCGTTCCTCGAACAAAGTCCGCTCGAGCGAGCGCGTATATCGATTATTCAAATTGATGTTGGAAACATTGGCGAAACAACCAGTTTCGGATCAAGTTTTGTCTCGAGCCGTTCGACGACGATCGTCAGTGGAACTCTCGCGGCGATTTTTCGAGAATCGAATGGAATAAAAACTCTATCGTCGCGGATTGCAAGGCGAGTAATAAACTCCTCGATACTTTTTCTCTCGTCTGCGTTCCGTTAGTTCGACGAAGAAGAGGCTCCCCCGATAATCAGAATGACACCGGAATACACCGCGTCACTTTTACGTATCGTTACAGTCAGATTAGATTAACGAGACTCCAGTCATTAACTAGTTTGCGTTCTTCAAGTTTCATTGGTGTTTCCTTTGGTTCATAGTCGCGACTCTCCCCTTTCATTCTCTCGTTGTCTTCTCTCGTTCTCTTGCATTCTGTGAGCATACACGATAGCGTACAACCGACGACTTTGCCTTCGTTTGCTCGCGTTCCACGCGTCTTGGGTAATTATAAATTTCATCGGTCGTCCATTCCTCTCTTTTTAAACTGAGAATCTCTTTCTCCTCTTAAAATTTTACGAAAGAAACCGAGTTAAATTTAATTTAACTTTGCGCGAAATTAGGATTTTGAGCAGCGCTGAATTCGGATGGTAAAAGTAAGAATTTAAACTCGGAACAAAATTAGAAATCGGTGGTGACGGTCTAATTGGAAGACGACGTGGGTGTTTGGTTCGGTTTCGAGCGCAGATCAGCAGCCTCGCGTTCGTCCGGTGATTAATAATTATTCGTAGAAAACGAACTGTATACCAAACGGTCTGTCAGAGTTGAAGTATCGGGCACGATAACGTACGCACTGTCTCGGATTTATCTCTGTTCGTTCGAGGGACACTTCGCTGCATTCTCGGAGCATCGATCAGCGTACACGATCGCGGTATGCAGCGTGAAAAATAGTGTGAACGAAACACTGCGCGAAAAACGGTATCGAAAGACTGATGCAACGCAATGTTTGAGCCTTGGAATCGGGCCAACCCTCGGACGTTATCGAAGTTGATCCAATTCGTGCCATTTCGAACCGGTTGTTCCACCGATTTTCAAATTTCTTTGCGCGAGAAAAATTCCTAAAGCGAAACCGCTCTTTTAAATCTCGATTCGCCATGCGAAAGAATATGCGTTATATTTAATTTAAATAGCAAAATAAAAAGAAAAGAAAAGAAAGTGTTCATGAACTTTGCGCAAGTCTTTCGCAACCTGCAAAGTTATTGTTCATTGATATTTAAAATTCTATTGTGAGAAAGATCCTCCGCTCGTTGGAGAATTCCAACCAGTGAGAAACGAATCGATCAACGAACGTTTCATAATCCATCGAGGAACAAAGTGGCGAGCGGCTCTAAACGTTGATCGCCTCTAAATTCACGCGGTCCTCGCGTGATTCGTGTGCCGTAGTAATTTAGCAAAGTCACGTTAAATCTCGACTTGCGGACCATAATTCCACACTTCGTTTCATTCTAAAATTATCTTACGTAGAAACGATTCCGTGCATCGGCTGGAAAATGTTAAGTATATTCCAACGACACGCTACTAGTTTCTTCATCTATTTTTATAGCTTTCAGAGAATGCGACGAGCATCGCGTGCAAAATCAATTTTTTTAAATGTACCCTGTTCTAGCCTGACCTAATCGTCTAATTTTCGTAAATAAAAAAAAAAAAAAGTGCATTTTTCATGTACATTGTCCCACGTGTTCCCGATGCGTACAAGCGCGCGAAATACGGTTCTCCATCTCTGTAGGCAGCCATCATCCCACGAATCGGCCAAACTTTCACTATTCGCTAATCCTTGCATAATGGCCTCGTGCAACGGATTCCGGCGGCGAAAAAAGAAAAAAAAGAAAAAATGGCCAACTTCAAATCTGACAATCACTTCAATCACGGTTGAAAGCACACGGGATCGTACACGTGACAGAGCATCGTTACGCACTTTTTCACGTTTCCCTAGCCGTGCTACCTGTTACATTTCCATCGAGGTTGAAAGTTGACCGCGCGCGCGCACATACGCACACACATACATGCACACATGCGTACGGTACGCGAGCGTATATTGCCGCGGCTCCATACACCGATTATACACAATAGCCGAGAGTTGAAACACACGAACACGTGGACGAGCACACACATGCGCGCGCGTCGACATGCGAAGGATTATGGAGTCTGCACTTAGAAAGTTTCCCCGTGGCCGACGATTTTCTACGCCGAGGCGGTCGCGCCCGCTCCGAATTACGGACGAAAGGAACTCGCTCGCTATCTTGGCCGCGTAACCGTGCGCAGAAAGGGAAGCTTGATTTAATTAACCCTTTAAAAGTTGGCGCGAGCCGGAAACTATTACGCGGTTATGTCAATGTTTCAAAAAGTATCTCGATGTTCGTTCATTTTTCACGGGGGAGAAGAGAGGGTAGAGGGAAGGGGGATGGTTTAATTCGAAAGTTACCGACAAGCAGGAAGGAGGAAGAGAAGGGGGTGTAATGATTTCATTCCTTTGCAATTATCACGATTCGTGAAACACAGACCAACAAAACAGACGAAGCGAACCAAGAGAGATTTTATTTTACGGTTCTTTCACATTTCTCTTTATGGATAACCAATTGCGCTATTTTCGTTTATTTTATTGGCGAATAAAGCGCGGTTTAGTGGTGATAAATCCTAGGTTGGTACATTGACGCTCGGAACCTTTACGACCGATCACGCGAAACTATGTCTCTCATTTTGCAAGGGGTACACATCGTATGTTTCTTAAGGTCCCTGAACCGAGAGGTATTGCTCGCAATACTTTGATCTCTGAATCTCGAGATTTATACTATCGCGAAGGAGAACTAATGGATTTCGTTTCTTCTTAAAATTGAAATTACTGAAAAATTTAATTTTGGGCAAATCCCAGCTTGAGAGTCGAAGGTGAAAGAAAAGATTTCAAAAAACGCAAGGTAAAAAGAGAGGAGAGAGGAAAGTACACTAACGCAGTGTTATTCGGAACGGCGATAAAACGGAGCCGTAGAGAAAACGTTCGTTGCGCTCATTGTTCATTAAAAGCGGGGAAACGACGTCGTAAACGCGCCCACGAAACGTCCGGATGACCAGGTCGCTGTAATTTCCATTCGACCGTGTTAATACAATGATGCCGTCGTCCTCCTCCTCCTCCTCTTCCTCGTCGTCGTCGTCGTGCTACAGAAAGACGACGACGCCGCCGTCTACCACTACCACCGCCACCACGGCGACGATAAAACGCAAACACGAAAGAGGAGAAGGAAAAGGGCGGGTTTAACCCGACCGATCTTCCACGCAGAAATACCGTCTGCACCCTGGCGACGAGAGCAGACACTCGTAAACGGAAAAAACTGCAACTGTAAAACTCGATTCCATCGTCTTTCACTTAATCGCGAGACTCTTCATCCGCAGAACGTGGAAATCTGCGGGTGATTGGACGTCGACCGCAACACCGACGAAAAACTTTCCTATCCGCTATGGCTTTTCGGAAGCCAAGTTGATCGACTCCGCTTCGCCTTGCTTTTCAGAGAAAGTCAAACGTGGAAATTTCGCGTTAGCATCCGTCGTGGATTTTAATTAACAAGAACACAAAACACGCAAGATTACTTTGGAATTCGGTACTCTTTGTACAGATCATAAATAGAACGATTCTTTTCTGGTTTCCAAAGTTCTGTACAAAGTGAAGTTTCACTTTGTAGAACGGGTCTGAGCGTAATTTCGGTCAATGTTCGAGTGAATTGCAAGTACACGGTTGCATACGGGTACCGAGAGGAGAATACGCGCCTTATGTGGGTTTGATTGATTTATTCATTTGCATAATTCATCCTAGTTTCGCGAAGCTACAAGGCCAAACGCTCGTCCCAGTTTTTTTTTTTTTTCTGCTACGATCGAGAAAACTGAATTTTGGTTGCCGAGTTTTATTTTCAATTTACAGAAACAAGAGAACAACAGTTTCCAATACCGAAAAAGTCACTTGCGCGCCAAGAGACGGTGGAGTTGAGCTCGAGCTACGATCTACGCAACAGTAGATTTCCACGAGGATGAAAAATCGTCCAGGGACAAATTTGATCGAGCGAGCATCTTTCTCGACTTCTAACGAAGGAAAAAAGGGCTAGAAGCGGAAAGGGTGGGAAATACGGAGGGACGATAGTAATAGCGGCGGGGCGGCAATTTAATCTTTCTGCGGTGTCGACGCTTCTATATCGTTGTGGAAGACGGCGACGTGTCGCGGTTTATTACATTTTTGCTCGCCTACTCGACCGACTAATGGACTCCTAGAAATAGTACAACGCGCGCCGTACACGATGGTTTCAACCCCCGTTGTTGCGAGCGTCTCGCTTTCGATTCCTATTCTCACCGTTCAACTTTCTTCAGACACTTTTCCTTCCAACTCTCAACTTTTCGATCTTTGTTCAGTCTCCTCGCGTGTAAACGAGGTAAAAATCCAAAAATACGGAAACGTATTTAAAACGCGAAACTTTAATCATTATCTGGTGACTGTAGGTTCGTAGGAAACTTGTTGATCAACTTGGCGAATCTGTTGGCGGATGACCTCGTGAAAGGAATCGCCGCGGTATCAACTTGTCCGAGAGATTCACCGGACTACGACTTCCTATTGATCTTTCACCTTTCTAACTAGCTACTCACTCACCGTGTCCATCCTCGCCGTCTTTACGTTAAAACCGTTACGTTTAATCGCCGATGGATGATCATTGCATTGCCAACCGAGAAAAGTTTATTTTATTCGTTCGGTTTATCTACCAACTTAACCTCACCACCGTGGGTAAACGTTCATTCGAAACGCGGAGCGGAAAGATAACAATCTTTTTTTTTTTTTTTTTTTTTAATCGTTAATTACAACGTCTCGTACAACGTATAATTTCACGAATGATATATTGTTCGTTTATACGTGACATTTCAAGTTGCTAAATTGCCATTCCCCTCCACCCCCAGAAATTTTCCTAAAAAAGAAACAGAATTCACATTCGCGCGCAACAAAATGGGAAAAAGCTTTCGTTCAATCTTTGCTTAATTCAATTAAATCGTCAATCAGAAATTCCTCTCGGCAGAGGGGAATTAAAAAGCTCGTGGAAAATTCGTTGTAATCCTCGAGGATATTAATGTTAATTACCTCGTACATTTTTCTTGGATGAGAGGAGAAAAGGAGAAAAAGGGAAAGAACAAGTTGCGCTCGAACGAATGCTAAATTAAATGATTAATAGCATTAACTCAGGCTCGTAACGTCCGTTGACTTTCGTCCGATAAATTGTTCGCATCGAGAGAGAGTTAGCGGCGGCTTCGCGAGGATCACCCTGTATATATCGAGCAGCAATCATCGCAGGAAATATCGCGATCGAGATTACCCTCGGGTCAGCCCCGCGAGAAATTTACCGTTGGAGGGAAACTTTTTTTTCTAATCGCCAGACTTTCTAGTCCATTAACCATGAACGATCGAACCGTCCGTGCATCGCATCAAGTGACCACGAAACGATTTTCATTATCGATGCCGACGAGCTTCTCGGGATATAAAACGCGGATCGCGATCGTTCTTTCGACTCGTTCGAGGCTCGACGATTTACAGAAATTACAAGATCGCATTGCGAGGGGAGAAAAAAAATTGAAACACCGATAGAATTTTTATCGTTTGTCTCGAAAACGAAAAGGAAAAAAGTTTCAGTCACGAGTACGGAAACGTTGAATTTATCGGCTATTTTATAGAGTTGTATGCTGTAGCAAAGGGAAAGTATCTTTAACTTGTTTTATCCGTGATTTAAAAATGACCAAGTTGGAAACGAGAGTTTCACTGATAATTAAATGATAATAATAAAATTTTCCTTTCCCAATACAATAATTCAGCGGTCGAGCTTGCAGAAAGAACCGCGTAGAAGCAAGAAAATACAAAAAAGGCATCGTCCTGATTTTCAAAAATTTCTCGTTCAAGGCAACGGCTGAAAGCGGCGACGCTAGGAACTCGAGTCGAATGACTGGAGAAGTCGAGCGTACCCTCGGGATTTTTCGAGATCGAAGATAAAAGAGTCGTTTCTTTGTGTGGAAGAGGCCCAAGGGCCATTTCTAACGTGGCTCCGTGCAGAGAAAGAGAAAGAGAGATTCGACGGTGGAGGAAGCGGCTTCCACCTTATCCATCTACCGTCTACTCGATTTCTATTACCAGTGGACCGAAGAGAACGCAAGAAAAGAGCCCTCAGGGCACGCGTAATATCTACAGTGGCACGCCACGGTATATTTCAAATTCGTTCTCGTCGAAAACAAAGCTCGCCGTAGCAAGAGCAAATTTCTATTCTATTCTGTTCTGTTCTGTTCTGTTCTTTTTATCAATTTACTCCACCGCCTTGACGATTTCGTACGACGATTATCAGGTCAGTCTGCACGAATAGCGATATATATCGCGTCGGGCGTTCCTCCCGACCGGTAATAAATCGTATGGCAAACTCTTTCTGGCGGGAAGAGAGCGTGTCTGGAAATGGTACGATTATAACGAGAGTGCGTGCGTTTTATTTGCTTGGCGCGGACCGGTCCTTTCCCTCGCGGAAACCTATCATTCCCGCGGAAAAATTATTCCTTCCGGTGACGTACGCGACTGACCGGCGTTGCCAGCGGTGCTTCTTATCCATTACGCAAGGTTAAACAACGCGATAGCGAGTCGAGCCTGTGATTTACGAAGAAATAAACGACTGACAATGCCGACAATGCCAACGACACTTTGCGAATTAAGCAGCGTTCTTTTAACCGCTCCTTTCCTCGGGAAAGAACAAAACTGTTTGTTCGTAAAAGCACGAACTTTCTTTGAGCGAATCTTTGATTCATGTTTACGCCTCGGTCTTGGCTTTACGTACAATTTTCTTTTTTTTTTTTCTAATCGGGTCGAAAAATTTGGCAAGGCGCAACCTCGGAGAGATCATCGAGACTCGCGTAGTATTTTTTTGCCATGCATCGGCGTGCACTGGTTTACGTAAATGGCAAAAAA
>NW_025110487.1:121248-191427 GCF_011392965.1 Frieseomelitta varia | reverse complement strand
TCGTTAATAATCGAATTTTCAAAAAGGGAAAAAAAAAAAAAAAAAAAAAAACGCACGGCGAACTCGACTCGAGTGAAAACTGATTAGCATCCTTCGTTACAGTACATCGCCCGCCGAAATTGGGCTATTTTATTACAGATATTGCGTTCCTGGGAAACGAAATAAGTCCGCGAGCTTTTGAATTGCAAATTGAAACCGATCCCTCGTCCCTCCCAGTTTAAGTATTATGAATACGTATTATCCTGGTGTGCGAGGGGAAGGGGGAGGGAAATTTAAAAATCGTTATAACGAACGATGTAATCGCGGAAGCTCGTTCGCAGTTTCTGTGTTACGGAATAATTAAAACGCTTCGAATATTTTGAATATATTGCCAACAATTCCCGTTGTACCAAGCCGTATGCTCGATGAAAGCAGGCACTCTTCAATATTCTACGAAACTGTGGGAAATTTATTACGTTTAAGAAAAAAAGGTCTCACCACTGTGCATTCGTTTCTTTTTTCTTTTTTTTTCTTTCTTTTTTTTCCACTGGGAACAGAAACTTATTTTTCCGCATTTACAGAGGAGGGAGAAACATTCATTATAACTCTCTGAATGGGTAAAACGAATTTCCGACGAACAAGCAGAACGAATCAAACTGACGCATAAAAATCAGCAATAAATAAATGATGTAATAAAAATCGCAGTGAACGTGTTATAACACTCGTTCATCGATATCGAAGCAATTTCTTCGAAAGACAATTTCCTCGCGACAAGCATCTCCCAGACTAACAATAAAAACACACGCTCGTATATCACGGTACTATCTGGAAGGCACGACAGTATGGCGGTAGTATCCGAAAGAACTTCAAAGAGGCTTCATTATGTACCGGGTGACCGATACCAACGACGGAATCGCGTGATTGCGGCGCGGCTGGTATGCAGACAAACTGCACCGGGGTGCAGCCTTGCTTCAGAAAGAGAAAAGTAGGCGACGAATAGGGTGAAAGGGGGATGCAGAGGGGAAGGAGATGATTCGAACGTGAGGGGAGTCTTAACTGTGTGCTTTCATTGTAAGTGTATGTATAGGGTGTCTTAGTAACCAGGCTGATACAATCGACAAGAGGCTGAAAAATCTAACGAACTCTTGCTCGTAAAAAGTTTCAAAGTTACGAGTGGCGCGTACCTAACTAGTACGAGACTAAATAACAAACGTGTCGAATCAAATTTCGCCAGCTAGAGCTAGAGTTTTTAGAAAACTAGAGACTGACTTTGATCTGGTCTTGGAATTTGATCAATCTTGGAACGAGAATTACGAGGAAATTTTACTTTCCTTTCCACGCGTCGAGTAATCCTCTGTGTGTCAATTGTACCGCGATTGCCGACACACCCTGTAGAGACACGTGCACACGAGAAGCGAGGAGAAGAGGAGAGGAGAGGAGAGGAGAGGAGAGGAGAGCAGAGAAACATCGGCCAGGTGGTAAAGCCACCCCATGATTTTCTGACCCGTGAAACTCCCCCGGGGGAGAGCTCGACCCCGTACACGTTCTCAATCACGCGATTGAAATGCACACGTTTCTCCGCATTCAACCGGCAGATACGGGGCTACACGTGTACACACCGATAAATTCTCTAGTGCTATCTGTTGTACGTGGCATTGGTATATATGCAGTCTATCGGCCGTCTTATTACCGGATATCGAGTATCGATTACCGGGCAGGAACATTTTCTCTCGTTTCGTAATAACAGTCGTGACGTCGCGTCATACGCTCCGCAACGAGCGCACGGCGAAATCTGGTAGCCTGGCGATTTGAAAAACGGTGCGTAATTCGTCGCTCGAAACAGATAAACCCACAAACTCGTACATCTTTCATCTTCCAAAGTATAAATTCCCAAAGATGTGAATTTTCACGAAAATCCGCGGTCTCTTTGCAGATTTACTCCAAATAAAAAAAAATAGGAAAAACTACGCGAAGAAAGGCCATTGAAAATCCCGCAGCCAAGTAACATTCCGATCGATCGTGACATCGCTTATCGGACAGTGGTTTATCAAGCACGGAGATAGATGATCGATCGTGACGCACACTTTTTTGTTTTCAATAACTTTATCTATTTTCCAACAGTCGATCCACGTTATCAGCCTCTCTCTCTATCTCTCTCTCTCTCTCCTTCCCTTTCCTTCTACCGTGATATTTAGTTTCCTTTTTCTCCCTCCATCACCTATTTGTTTTTTTTTTTTTTTTTTTTTGGAATATCAAATCTAAATTAAACTTTCGTAACGCTCAGTCAGCAGGATTCGCTGGGAGATTTCAATCGTGCAACGGATCGTTGCAACGGCCGCGCGGCTCGCGATCGCAATATTACGGGAAATATAATATTACGGGCAAATGAGCATGATACAAATCAACGCGTCGTGTACGATTTTCATGTGCGATTCGATGAAATTTACACGGTCGAGCAGACGAGCGAGCGGGCAGGCGGGCACGCGCGCGAAACACACCGACGTTTAATTTACTGTGCTTTCAATTTTACATTATTAATGACGAGCGGAGAACAAAAAGAAAAAAAAAAAGGGGAAAAAATGAAAAAAAATGAAAAAAAAAGAAGAAAAAAGAATTTCGTCGTCCAACAATCGTGGACAGTTGGAAATGCAAACGGCGGTTGCAAAGACTGGCAGTTTTGGTTTTATAAACGGACGATCCAGATACCATCAACACACGTGTGTACGTGACATTTATTTAAAAAACCAACGTCACGCGAAATTATCTCTCTGCCGGACGAAAACGTGCCCGATGAATCAACAAATTGCTCGAGAGCCGCACTTCAGCTCTTGTCACTTTTCGGAATCGATCGAGTGCTCGTGTCGTTTCCATTTTTATTGCCTCGCGAGACTGCACGCGCGTCGAGACTGCATCGATATATCTATGTATTTAGACAGCGGATCTTTAGAAAAATTTGATTTATTACAGATTTATATAATTTCTGCTATATTAATTACGACTGTTGTTGGCATTACACGAAGTCAGAGAGTCAAACATTCTGCTAGTTGAACATTATATTATCCGAATTCACATTCAGATTCGCTGTTTCGTACTGAAACGTTGCTTACGGGTTTGCTTCTAGTTTGCACGTATACGAGTTAGTATAAATTTAATTAACATCGTACGATATGTCGATAAAAATTCAATTTTACCATTAATATAGATTAATCGGAGAAATCCTACTTTTCGAGCTACATAAATAAATCGCGCTAAGACTTCAAAATATCCCAGTAATTGTCTCGCTCCAAGGCAAAGTGAAAATTGTCGGAGAGTTTGGGAGATTCGTGCGAACGATAGATATGCTATGCATGACAAAGATCCGACCGACGGTTTGTTCACGTTTGTTACCGTCTATGGAAACGACGATAATTAATTAGACAAACGAACGTCGATTGCCGGACAAAGCGTCGTACGTGCTAACCAGCCATTTAAATCCCAAAGACAACAATTTAAATTAGTTTTGACTGGGAGGTGGGCCGGTTACATCGGTTTAAATGCGAGAAATCTCCGGTGGCGTGACGTTCGACCTTTCGCAAATCGATCTAGGAACGACGACCTTTTCTGTAGGTTTTATTAGGGTCACTAGATGCTCGAACAGGTCGTCCTTTGCCGCACACACGCGGATCACCGGAGTTAATGTCCCAGACCCGTTTCTGAATTAATGAACACTCGACAGAAGCACGCGCCGGTTAAATCGTTCCGCAATTTCGGCGCAACGTTCAACTCTCCACCAAGCTTTCGCTTCTGTCTCGTGACAAAAATAAACTCACGTACTCTTCAAAACAGTTGAAATATCGATCGGTTATTCCTCACTCGCGAATCGATCGATCATTCCGTTGCACGTTGAAAACTCATTCGCTATTTATAAAAATATTTGCAGAAATATACGCAGAAAGTCGGGGGGTCAGATCGTAACGAAATATTCGAAGAAAATAATTAAAGCGAATGGCAATGCAAGATTGCGTAAGAAATTGCACGTTTCACGTGCTTAAGCTTTGTCATAGTACAAGAGACGCGAGTATCGTTTGTACAGCACTTAATAAAGACGCTACGAATGTTCGCAGCTACCATGAATGATTTGCAAAATTCTGCGCTAAAGATACTAATCCCTAAGACAATATTTGAGAAGAATATCCAACGAGGATCCGTATTATCTATTTTTCTAGATTTCCAGACTAAATGTTGCGACCCAAAAGTGTTGAACTTCAAGTTGGATGATAACGAAATTTCAAATTGGAGCAACGGGAGATCAGGATCGACGATAAAAGAAATCTACAACTGCTCCGAGATAAATAAAGTGAAATAATGCGAAACATTTCCCGGCTAGGACAGCTCTGCGTAGCTCGGGACATCCGAGAAGCCAAATAACGACGAATCGTCCAATTAAACGAAGAGTGGAAAATGAAATTCGACGTGCAGGAGGAGGATAGAAGGAGCCAATCGTGGCGCGAGTGCCACGGCGTGAAAAAAGCAAAGGGACAACCGTGGAGCAAGACGTCAAGAGGGAAAAAGAGAAAGACACGCGTACACCTTCGAAGGTAATTTTAGTTACTTGACAATTTGGCACCGTCTACGCCAAATAGAAAGTCACGCGCGTTACCGACCCCTCTTCGAGGAGAGAGAGAGAGAGAGAGAGAGAGCGCTTTTGCAAGAGCAAATGAAACTCAGAGAGAGGAGAGTGTACAAATAGAGAAACAGAATGGCACGAACGGTAGAAAAGGAAAGAACAGAAGAGAGGAGAAGAGAAGAGAAGAGAAGAGAAGAGAGAAGTGGTCGAAGCGGTGAGTCGTGGTACGCGTGATAATCTATTTGCTCTTTCCGTAGTGCAATGGGACAAGAAGTCCTATTTATATCGCGAAGAAACCTCGGTTTAATGAGTCTAGCTGTTGTCACGAGTCTACCGAGATGCAATCACTCTCCTATCAAACAAAAGAACGTCGAATTTGCGATAAAGTAGAAAAAGAATCAGAGTTCGAGCGCGAAAAAGCTCGATGAATCTGCTATTTTTCAATTCCCAGTTCGTAGATGATCCCACAAGAGTTGAAGTCGAATTATTTTACTGTCGCTTTGCAATTTCTTTCAATTTGCAACATTTTGCGGTAATTTTGCAGATTTGCAAATCTTGTAAAGACATAACAAAGAACAAGAAAGTGGGAGAAATCGCAATTAAATAACCGTGATATTAAAATCGATTATCTACTACTAGAAATAAAGGGAAAGAAAAAAGAAAAGTGACACTATCTGGAGCTGCAATATTTGACATATAGCGATAAGACGCGTGGATAAAAAGCTTCTGATATCAGGCGTAGAAAGTGTGTGTATGAGTTTCAGCGAAGGTGATATGAATATCGAATTCATCGATTACCGATTACCGATTACCACGCTACCGGTTCCGCGGTTCGCGTGCGTGCACCGCTTGCTCCAGAAGAAAAACGAGCTGTTCAGCTAGCGGTGAACAAGGAGGGGCGAGAACAAGCTCGAAGAAACACACAGGTTGCACCTGCCGCCGCTACAGAGTTGCTTCACTTCCAGATATCCTTTCCCCTCCCTAGGGAGCCCCAGATGTTTATCCGGCCCCTGGTTAAGAAGTTCGAAGACGTGTATCGGGGGGCCCGGTCCTCGAAACCCGGCTCCGACGATTTTTAACCGGCTCGTTTGACTTTCAACACGCACCGTCGTACAATCCACACTTCCGCGGACCATCACGTGCTTATATGTATGTACAATTTAAACGATAATTACGTATGTGGTTTTAAATGCATTTCGAACGATTTATCACATTTGGTGAGTCGTAAAATTATCCCCACTATCCTTAATTGAAACTTCCACACAACAAGAATGGACTACACTCCTTTTGCCTCGAACGTGAATTTACAATTGAAATTTTCCATTTGTTGAACTTCCGTCACGTCGGATAGAAAAAGATTGGAGATAATCATGGACAGCATGGACAAGATAATATGATAACATTAATAATAATTTTAGAAATCTGGATACAAAGTACCCATGTAAAATTGAATAATTTCTTCTCATTGTTGTAGTCTTCTCATGTATGATAGAAGACTACAACAGTTTGAATTTGAGTCAAGTCGCCTAATTTGAAAATATCTCATTTCAACTGACGAATCTTTAATTGTATATTTAGTGAAACCCGATAGAGATTTGTCTTAATGATTGTACAATATAATATGGACATTGATAAATGTAGAATTTTTTGAAATTGTTATTTTGTACTCTATATATTATACGAAGAATTAATTTGTCTCCAAACTGTTGTATGTCATCTATAAATGTATAACTCTATATTTTTTTTAAACATAATACTACGCGTTTTATACATTAGCAATTGTTTCATGATTCACCGCGTGACAAAGAGCCAAAGATAAACAACACTGCACATGAGAATATTCCTAATATTGAATAATCATTTCTCAAAATATTCTCATGTTTCATTAGTATACATTAACAAATAACTGTTTATCTTCCTATGACGAAAATGGATGGAGTATGGCTATAAATTTTTAAATTGCGATGAAACTGTTGAATACTCAATGTCCTATTTATCTATATTGTCATTCAAATCACATTTTCAATTTGAGATATTTCTTTGATCAAATGGGATAGGTGCGAAGAGATAAGATATGAATAAAAATAATGCACCAGTGTTAACAAAATTTACGGAATTCTAAACTTCAACCGTACGCCAATTATCACAACGCCCTCAAATATAACCATTCCAAAGTAAATTAATTTTCTATTCAATTTTCATTGTCTATGTTCGATTATACTCATTTACAATCTACAATAACATAGTACAATCACTTTATTGACGTAGAAAGCAAAAATAATTAAAATAATGAAAATGTTATTCAATGTTACAGAATGTTGAGGTTGTGTATGCAACATGAATGATTTTAAAAATCAAAGTAATTCAAATGGCAATACAACTTTAAAGCTACTTGAATGTTTCTTAGTGAAAATGTTTTCTTACAAAAAGAGTAAATAATCTAATGTACATGAATGAAATAAATCGCAACTTTATGCATAAAAGTTGTTTGTTGTAACGTATGTCATTGTATGACATACAAGTTTACAGTGACAATAAAGTGAAGGCGGAAAACTGGCGTTCCGGCTAACTAGTTTTTAATTGAAATACGAACCGGTCGATGACAGGGAGAAGTCAGCGTGAATAAACTGATCCGAAATGCACAATCGACGGCAACAATCTTTTCCAAACAGCGTACCTGGTCGTACCCGCTTACCCGCCACGATAGCAAGTATCTGATTAAATTTATGTAATGGCGTGTTACCATGTTACACACCGTGGAATTACTTTGATAACCTACTACGATAACGTAACGGTATTAAAGTCACTGTCACTTCGACGATACTTTTCTCATTAACCGTTAAAGTCAACTGTCGATTGGCAACTATGAACTTCAAATCGAATCATAGATGGAGACGCAACGGATGCAAGATGGAGGTAAGTTTAAATCTAGGGAACTTGTTAAAAGAAATCTAGTAATTTTTAACGCTCCATCCCTCCATCCTATCCTTCGTTAAATATCCAATATTATGTTAAAAATCGTATATCTTGCGTTAAAAATGTTTATTCAAATTGAAAAATATGTATGTAACAACATTTACGATAGGAATTATAGGCGCGAAAATTTTATGAAGAATATTACGCGGGAAAAAAAAATTTCTTAAATAATGACACTTGTTACGATGTTTCTTAAAAATATTCACCGAAATAAGTTTTCAAATGAAATTACGTGGAAAATACGAATTAAAATAAATGGAGCAATAGTCGTAAATCTGTCTACGCGAACGTGTGTCCCGACGGCGGCAAATTTGAGTGGCGAAAGCCGTGAAAAAACGACACGTTAGAAGACACTCGTTATTCACACACCTACACCTCCCCCTCTTGCTACATATACATACGTATACGCGTACACACAGGCACACAGACAGACTTACACAGACCTGGTTCCATGCAACGTACACAAACGATTAAAAGAGAAACTCACTCCAGAAATAATGCACAGTATCCATCCAAGTCGCGGTGGTGGAGATAGGGTTCGCTCGTCCTGGATTATCAAGACTCGAAAGAGCTTTGCCTTCAAGTTCCTCGAACCTTAATCTCGGTGGTCGCCTCACAACATACTTTCGTCGCCTTCACGCCAACATACTTTCGCACGGTCTTGGAAATCTCACTCACTGGCCCGGCTCCGAGAAGCGTACGCGTGCCGCGATAACCACAGGACAAGTGTACATTCCCTCGGGATATGTTTCGCGCCGAAGATTTTCCCGCGTTTAGTTTCGTGAATGCACACGCGGCAAAGGTAACGCAGCCAAAGCGAGACGCACGAACACACACACACACACACAGGCACACGCACACGCACACACACAAACGTATAACGGAAAGAGCGGGGAAACGAGACAGAGCGAGAAAGAAAGAAAGAGGCAAAGAGAGGAGGAGAGAGGCAGGGCAGGCAGGGCAGTGACAGAAAAGGAGAAAGGAAGACACTGCGTTCGGAGCAACGTATGTAATATGTGTTTGCACACTTCTCGCTTGGTCCCGGCCTAGGGGAAAGAAAATCCTGCCACCACTGCTCCACCTTCGATCTCGCACGATATACAAGGCGTTCTCGCGTGCACAGATTTCAAAACAACGTGTTATTGTCGTTTTATTTGATTTTCGGCAAACTTTCTCATTGATTTCATCGGTTCGTTGGTAGCGGGTTTTAGTACAGAGCGTGAATCGGTGCGTTATAGTCGCGCGCGGTTTTTCCGCACGCACACGCCGCCGCGGATCAATAATTCACCATACGAATTCACCAGAAGCGGGTGAGCGAGCGGGCAGGCACGCAGGCACTAGGTAGAGAAGCACACGTTTCTGTCGTGGCGCGCTCTCCTCGGGGAAACGCACGCAGCCCACCACCACCGGCACACCGATCGCTCCTAACCTCCTCGACGCGAGTCTCCGTCGCTGGCCGAGTCCCGTACACGTTGCCAGAGAGACTGCACACGCTTCGCGTAACACACACGTATACACACGGCTGCGTCTCTTGACACACAGCTGACACAACGCTCGTAAACACGCGACAATCGGACAAAGACGGATGTACCGCCAAACCGCAAGGATAGACCGGCACGACTCCAGCTCTTCGTTTATCAAACTGATCCGACTATCGTTTCATCACGCTCACGCTCTCTTTCTCTCTTGCTTGCTCACTCGCTCGCTCGCTCGCTCTTTCCCTCCCTCTTTCCTATCCTTTCTCTCACACAGCCTCTCTCTTTCTCTCTCTCTCTCTCTCTCTATTTCCGTCTCTCTTTCTCGCTCGTATGTATATGTACTATATACATATACTATATTTCTTTCCTTCTTTCTCACTCGGAAAGCAATAGTAAGAGCACTAACAGCAACATCGGAGCCAGCAATGCGAACATCACGGTCACCGGAAGTACGAACCTGACAATCACGACATACGAGGAATATGACGAGGATTGAGTATGTGTTTTTTCTACCGGACAACGTCGCCACGCATACACACCATTCACGCACTCTATCGTATTCAGGTTCTCTTTTGTACATTTGTCTTTATCACACGATAGGTTTGTAGATCTGTCTCTTTCTTTCGCACGAATGTCTCTCGCTCCCTCTGTCTCTCGCTCTCTTTCATCCGTCTGTCCGTCTGTCCGTCTGTCGGTGTCTGACGGTGTGTATATCGCCGTCTCGTCGCTGCTGTCGAATCCGTTCGGTGCGCGGCCCCTGTGTGGGACGACGCCGCTGGGACACACGGGCGTGGACGAGTAGACGCGCTCTTTCCGCGATCTTTCGACACTATTTTCTTTAATGTACTTACCACTGGGCGAGCTGACGTGGCGTCGCGCGCGCGCGGGGCCTCTACACCACGGGTAAAATTCGCACAGTAATATTAGCGCGCAAGGCTGCACCCCGGTAAATACGAGCGCAGTCACCACTCTTGTTTTTGGTATGCCAGGAATGGCACAAAGAATCTGGACAACGCACACGCCTGCTGCGCAGCCGGTCTGCGCACACGCTGACACCGCTTATGCGGCCGCGGGAGAAACCAGAAGCCGAACGCGTCCGACTAGCTACGAACTATTCCGAAGTACACCGATCGCGTACCCCTACCACGATGTAGGGGGACTCGTGTCTCCCCACTCCCCGCGCAAAACATCAGTCGCGTCACGCACGTAATAGAGGTTGGATGTTGTTGCTCGCTTACTCGTTTATTCTCTCTCGCTCGATGTTCGAGGGGCACTTGTTGAATTTCAGAGGTTACGTTTTAGGTTTTTCGAATAAACCTTTTGATAAATGGCAACGCACCAACCCACCAACCACAAAACGACCACCTTTCTCTCTCGCATACGCTTTTTTCCCATGCAATCTGATACTAAACAAACATGCACCGAATGCTATCAAATACATGCGCTCTTTTTTCTGTTCTGCCATATGAAATGTTTCGTTTCTGTTATAAATGATATTGTTACTTGAAATTTGCGTCAAAGAAGAATATTCGCTTGTTTATGTATTTAACTATTCACTTTACTGTAGTTATTTTTTTTTTTTACTATTAAATGATGATCACGTGATGGTCTCCATATTTCTATGGTCCCCATATTACGTTTGTACTCATAAACACGTTCATCTGCATCTTTTCAATAACAGACTGTCTATAATCATTTGTGTACATAAGGTGACAAAGTCATAATTACACTAGTACAGGTGTATTGTTGTAAGATTACTATCTGCATACTTTATTGGAAGAAAAGCTTTTCTATCAGCTTAGGGTTAGTTTTCTTTTATACCTGTGTAATAATTTTCTTCAGAGTCCATTCCTTCCGGGGGGGGGGTTCACACCTTTCTTCAAGCTTTTGTTACGATTTAAAGGTCTTTGTGTGTGGAATTTTAAATGGGTAAGTTACAAAGTGTGCCATAAAATCTTAAATTATGTTTACTCACACAAACAATGTGGTTTCCTATTATCGATTTGTTGACATTCTACAAACTGTCATATTATTAAAGTAGTAAATGTTCATTATATTTTTTGTTCATTATATTTACTACGTTATTACACGTGTATATATTCGTTAATAATTTTTCAACAGAAAAAGTTGTCTATGTATAATTGCAAATTAATTATATAAAAAATAGAATGTTAAAATATAAATTGATTAAAAATTAATTATTCTATAACATAATTTGAAAGATTTGATTTTTTCTATATTTAGTTTTATAATATCCAAATCTGAAGTTTTCGTATTTGAAATTTACTGATTTTATTAGAAAAAACAAATTGAATATATTCTTGCAAATTTGTTAAATCAATCGATACTACTCGGATAATAAGCTTCCTACTTTATCTACAGAAGTCAATTGTTTCATGAAATTTTATCAGAAAAATGCGGTAAAATATTCTATTTCATTATTTACTTATAAAAATATAATTAAGTATAATTATAACATGTAAATAAAATTATAACATGTAAAAAAATAGTAACAAGGTTGAAATAACTATTACATAAAATTCGAAAGATGAAAAACAAGAAATGTTTCTCAAATATTTAGATTTATAATTGCAATTATAAAAAGAAACTTTCATTGTTGAATTTAATGCATTTTTATCGTTTTCTAGTTATAATAGTGCAGTTTCGTAATATAATAATAACCAAGGCGCTACGATTAAAAGATTATTAGAAACAAACAGACAATTTAGAAAAAAATTAGTAGAAAATATCCCTAATATTTATACGTACTTACATACATAAATGACATTTTCTACATAGAACTGCTCGACGCAATGGCGAAAGCGATTAACGCTCAAAGTGACGCGAAAAGAGAGAGAGAGAAAAAAAAATAAAGGACCGGTTGATAGGTTGAAGACTGTCGGTGTGGTTGAACGCACACGTGCAAGCGTTTATCGGGCCGATTTTAAACATGACAAAAC
Organism: Frieseomelitta varia; assembly: GCF_011392965.1. Lineage (NCBI taxonomy): Eukaryota > Metazoa > Arthropoda > Insecta > Hymenoptera > Apidae > Frieseomelitta > Frieseomelitta varia. The sequence goes on along the minus strand of NW_025110487.1, from coordinate 179,428 downwards.
GCTCGTGAAATCGAATGTCACGTATCAAAATGACGGTCAAAGCATGCCTTTTACAGAGAGACAAAAGCGGTCGTAATTAATGCTTTTAAACGCGCGCGCTGTACTGCAGCAAGCTCCTTTTGTCAGTTGGACACATTGTGCCTGGACAAATGTTTACGAACGACCACAGAGTAGGCGGAGCGTGCACGGTGACAGTAGCTGGCGAGCCGCGGGGCTGAAACGCGCACAGTTTTCGTGCGGATTTTCACCGAACGCGACACATTGAATGGGGGTAAAGGCACGGTCCGATTTCACCCGCGAGGTTTAATTACTTAATTACGTTAACGCTCGATTTTCGTGACGTGTCGACGAGCCGCGCGCCGGCTAAACGATTCCGTTAGTTTCACAGCAATTTCGCGTCCGCGGCTCTCTCTTCACCCTCGGTTAAAGTATAACCATTCCGTAAATTCATTTTGGTTGGCATTTCCTACTGGAATCATAATTGAATGAAAACGTATAATTTCTCTTAAAAAAAAAAAAAAAAAAAAACAATATCATCTTGAAACTTTGGAGGCCCGTTGTCTGAATAAAGAGGATCTCCTCTGAAGAAAATAAACTTTTACAAATATTTCGGATAAGAACAGAAAAAAAATTAATTAACAATTGTACGTGAATGTGCCGCTTTGAAAAAATTTTTTCTGGACATAACAACACGGTAGATACTGCGGAAACTGGGGTAAACTTGAAATTATCATTTCACAAAAGTTACATCTATTGTTCCTACATTGTTTGAAACTACATCTCAGGACACGGAAGCTGGCCAATTCCAGTTCCTACTTGGATTTGTTACGTTGGGTCGCGACAATGGCTAGATTATGGTTCGGATATCACGTTGGCGGGTCAAGTGCTCACCGAAATTACATTGGTATTATCGAAAACGTATCTTTTTAATCTTGAAACTTAAAGAAAATCAGAATTTTGAAACGATCATTCGTCATTTACAATTGATGATGACTCAATGGACGATTTAATTACAAATTCTCAAAATTTTTAATCGAAAATGCTAAGTAGATTCTAAAAGATTCTGAAAATGAAACAGAAAAAGGAATAGAAAAGAAACGTAATAAAGGATATAACGTATCCTTAAAATGCGAAAGGTATTCCGAAGAAATTTTAAGAGATAAACTTCGTAAGGAAAGGTAACGTTTTATAAAAGCATCTCTGTTCCACGGATGATACGGGAATTCCTCGAATGCGCTGTTCACGCGATATTTTAATACTTTTGTAGCTTGTCGTTCGTGCAAGTAAATCATCGCTGTGATAAGCTCTTCCAGGAATCTCACCCCCGCAAAATATCCGCCGGTTATAAGAAATGTTTTTCAAGTTTATGAGGTGATGCGAAGGTTCGTCGTCGGAATGGATCGAACGTCTTTTCACCCCTTTCTTTTTAAGTAATAAAATCGACGAGGGGGCTGCGAAAGGCATCGTAAAATTATTTACGATAAGAATACTGCAACGTGAAAAATCGTCGCTGAAAATAATGCAGCGAAAAATCCTTACTGAGGATATTTCCTTGCTTAATGCACATTGTGTAACATTACGATGATACAATCTTTTTTCGAGGGAAAAAAGGAGACTTCCATCTGAGTGATGGCAATAATATAGTAAAGATTTTATATCTCTTGGATATTCTTTTAAAATTTAGATGCCATTTCAAACATGTAACAACCTGACAAAACTGAAACTATCCCTAAAATTCTCTAAAGGCAGTGTAAAGCTGTGATTGCCAGGCGTGTCCGATGGTGTTTATCGGAAAAAGCGTTCAATTATTATGGACAGTGGCGGGTTTTCGGTGCAGCAAGCACGGTACCAGAATCGAGTGGAATCTAGCTGAGAAGCCGGGCCCGGTAGACGTCGAACGAGTAGGATTATTCGCCGGTGGATCGGGAGTTGGAGCCGGGACACTGGGGTCGGGGCCGGGGCCGGGGAACAATGTCGGAAACGACGAGGACGGTATGCCGAGATATGCAGGATATCGCGCAGAACTGCGATCCTTCGAGGTCGGGAGCAGAGGCACACGGTTATAGAGCGGTGTGTTCGAGTAAAGCTAGATACATATCCCCCGTTGTACCACCACTACTATTACTACCACCACCACCACCACCACCGCCGCCGCCGTCGCCGCCGCCGCCGCCGCCACCGCCGCCATCGCCGTTTCTATCGCCCCTATCGTCAGCTCTGTGCACCAATACTTGTGTAACATCCTCACTAACACCAACGTTCAACGGCAACGCGCACCGAGAGAGAGAATACGTCTAAGTGTATTACCTCCGGCAGCGTACCGTTCCACCTAAATATGTAATAATATCTACCGGAGATACCGGCATTCCTCGACCTCGAGAAGAATTCGATCAAAATGTGTCGCGATACTCTGCTGGTATGCCAGGTGAGCTACGCGTCTCTCTCTCCCCGGTTCGCCGCTTACTCCTTTCCTTACCGTTTACGCTGACTACGTCTTCTTCGACTCCGCTCCATCCACTCACACTCCCAGGATCCACTGCGCCAGCTCGTTCTGTTCCAACGAAATCCAATGCCAGAGATCGGTGTATCGCCACTCGCCGGTTTCTCGCAACAGCAAAGGCAATCCGAGGGTTGCGCAGGGTTGTTTAATCCTTGAATGCACGATTCTTCTTTTAATATATTATATCAACGTATTGCAATATCATAAGTATTTTGATTGTAAATATAAATTTAAAGTATATCAACCTTTGATTCTGCCGTTTATACGAGATTGCCGGAATATTGTATGTCCGGAATTACTGCTTTGTTTAATATATTGATCAAAACCGATAAATGTAATTAACACGATATATTCTGCACTACTTCCTGCTACCACAACTACACTATCACTCGACATTTTTTTTAAAGATTTTTAATCTTCATTAAATTTACACAGATTTTGAAATATACGTCTGAGCTCCCCGAATTTCTCAGCGATACTGCTCAGCAGCGTACATAATACAAGTACTAAGCACGCAGTCACACGTTCGTTTACATCAGGTCATACGATTCTTAGAATCCGTGTTTCCAATAATTTCACTGGCAGAAGGAATTTAACTGTGTATTTACATATTTTGCATTGTAGTTTGAGAAACGGTAGCTGGGTTCTCGAAATTTTCGGGAAAACCGATTCCTTCGGGAATCTCGAAATTTTCGGGAATTCTCGCACACCCCTAAAAAATATGCATGATTCGGAATAACGTGTATTACATGTATTAGAAAATCAGGATAAACATTTGTAACAAAAGAAAAAAATTGACGAAAATGCCTTTTTTGCAATTGTTGTAACAAAAAAAAAAAAAAAAGAAAAACATTTAAAATTGTAATTTCTGTAAAATTCTACCGAAAAAGCTATTTTATCATCCTTGTGTTTAGTCAAATGATATTGGAATGAAACATCCATGACATGTTTCACATTTTTATAGAAAATTGTCGCTGACATTCATAGCAGGTCGTACATATTATATTGTAATAATGGCAGACCGGTTGGTAGCTTGTCAGCTTGGAAAACAATGGTGCATCGGTGCAATTTTATCGATGTATAATCGGTCGAGCAAGTCGATACTCGAGCTGATAAATATCAACTACTTTCCTTCGGCGCATTTCACAATGGACGTCCATCTCAAGTTCGTACTAGTATCGTTACTATTCGTGTAATCGAACAGCTTTGATATTCACCTTCTTCGTTAACTTTTCACATCTACTTTCCTTAGCTTATAAGGGACCTTTTATCTTGAATTTCTATTCGAAGCAACAAAAAGTTTCAACTTTTGCAAAACTCGCGAAAATTCTGAAACACGGTAAGAGTAAGAATGTCATCTTCGAATTTTATTATTGCTTCAAGCAACTAGTTATAATCTTGTCAAGTAGACTACAGATTTTTATGCATCTACGAAAAATTTGGAAATAATTTTCTATCTACTATTTAAATCGGCATCTAATAATAACAATGATTTAAAGTGTCTACCATCTTCGATTAATTGAGTGCATTTTTTACATTATACTTTGTCCAGTCGAGTAATGCAAAAAATTTTTTTTTTCTAATAAATGTCAAACATGTAGTTTAAACAATTAAAATCAATTAGTAGCTTGCTGATTATTTCGTGTTCTACACATTATCTTTGAAAAAGCACGAGGAATTTCATTTGAAATATAAAAAAAATTTTAGAAAAAGAAAAAGATATTTCGAAGAAAAGGCATTTTCAAAAACGTATATAATGTACGAGGATATGGAAGATGCGTCTGACATTGACGAGGAATTTTACAACGCGTTGGCACTGCTACATTCGACGGAGAACGACAGTGCGGAGAAACTTCGTAAAATGCTGCATACGTCTATCGAGAAGAAGTATGGCTTTGACACAACTTTGATAGCCAGGATGCCGAAGAAATTTCTGCAGAATACGAAAATCTGTGGGAAATTGTTCGCCAACGAGAAATCGGAAACGTCTTGGCGTAAAAAAGGCAATGATAAACTGTCCAGAAATACCACAAGTCCGTTGTTTTCTGCGAATGATACGACGGAAAGTAATTGGAAACAGATGAAAGTATTTGACATAGATGTTGAGGATTGTAGCGAGAAGATGGACATTCCCAGGATATCTATTCCTGACGAAGGATTTGGAGATGGACTCCTGTGCAAGGTTTCTTCGTTATTTATATTCTACCAATCATTCGAAACGTGCATCGAATCAGTAAAAAACCAATTTTAAAAAAACGTACACTACCTGTGATTAAAACGTTTCACATTCGTCAACTTGACAGTCGGTAAATTGTCGTATAAAAATAACTTTGTATTTTACCTAATTTCACTTCGTGGAATCGTAGATCTGTAACGGAGCAAAGTTAGGACCGCTGATACTGCTGGAGTGTCAAGAATGTCAAGAAGTCTATCATCCCCTGTGCCATCAACCCCCTGTCGTCGACATCGATATCTACGATCCGAGAATCGTGTGGCGGTGTAGAAAATGTATGGATACTTCTTCAGCAAACTCTGTCGTTGCGTTCGATGAAAAGAAAGTGAAAAGATCTCGTCCACTGAACGATGATGGCAAAGCCAAAGAAGCTTCTGCGAAAGTGAACAAATCGAGCAGATTGAATGGGAATCTTCTGAAAGATGAAACTGATATCGCTGATCAAACTTTGTCCGGTAAATATATGTGCCTCAGTGTCATACAGAATGTTTTGTAACTGGTTGGTTGTATGAGAAGGTGACTCTATCTGAAAAAAAAAAAAAAAATAAAAGATATGAAATAAAATTTTTTCATGCAAGGAATTGCCTTTGAATATTTAAATGTGCATTTAAATATATCTTGACTTGGAAAATGATTAAACTAATATCTCTATTTATTAATGATAGATTAATATTAGATTGATTATTCCTATAATAGATTAATAGATTATCTGTGACATTTCTATAAATGTATGTGTATACGTGTATACGTGTAGGATCAGTTACAAGACACCCACATCAATTTGTTTTTCAATTTCATTCATATATACGATAAAGAATATTCGTGATTTTCATGACTTTAGATATTTCTCAACGAATTGGTTGTGTTGGTGAAGTTGCATCGAGTACAAAAAATTCTTTCTATTTGAACGAAAAGACGAGAATAGGATCGTCGTGCCAATTAAGAAAACGAATTGGTTCGAAACTTTCAGTCACTCGTTCTATAATAAAATGATATTTGTATTGCCAATAATTGAAAGAAAATAAAAGATGGAAGAACTCGAAACGGCCAGAAGGTACATGCACGGTACGCTTTATTTAATTATATTTAATTACGTATTACATGAACAATGGAAAATCCATCTCGAACGTTTCTCGCTCTCTAAAAAAAATCCACGCAGTTTCACACTTTACTCTGGCGTATCAACGCTTCAATCACAGTATAGGGCGCGTTATTTAAGCCGATTATAAACGTAGCTCGTTACACTACACTTTCAGCCAAACCAACCAACCAATCATAAAAATAAATTACATTTGAAAAAAACACGATCACCCACTCTATATCGATAATAATTTTGCTAATTAGACTGTGAATATTTATGCAGGTTCGATTCAAATTTGTTTCACTTGCTAACTAATTACAATCAATATTTTACTTTCGATATTCTATTCTAGTTTTCGACACTTTTGCATATTTTTTTTTCAGCTGCCTACGAGTATGCAAACTTTGGGTATTCGACTTGATTCGAATTTATAAAGTAATTAAAAGCATTCTGTGCATTTTTTTTTTTTTTTATCTTGAAACTTTCTACAAATGCATAAATATTCGCAGTCTATTGGTAATTCACGCAAACTTCATCCATCGTTGTCGCACGGTTCGTTCCGTTTGCTCATTCGTTTTCTGTATTAAGGTCAACGGAGTTCAATTACCTTCGGCAGACATGCCGAAGTTTTAGTCGGACTTGACGCTCGATCACTTTCGCTCTAATTGATCGTGCGTATAAGAGAAGATTGAGCTTCAGGCGCCAGAAAATTACAGACAGCCGCGAGCACACCTCCCGTGACAAATCGTCGTTCTCTTTCTTTTAATCTTGTTTTATATTAGCTCTTCTACCGTGTTCGATTTATAGAATCTACACGACCTATATAATCGTGTCATACAGTTAGATTATGATATTTTCATCAAAAATTTTTTGCTCGAATCAAACTTTTCGGCTTCGTCTAGATATATCAAAACGTTTTTTTTTTAAATAAGATTAAACGAAAGTATAATTCAATAGATTTGAGCATTTTCGTCCATAAAAAGACTCAATAATATCTTTTTTTAGTTATCATCAAAGTATTAAGTGTCCTTTAGCATTATCGTTTTTCGTTTTGTGTTTACATAGTAAAATTCAAAAGTTCAAGAAGACACCTTTACATGCAATTTTCCATGGCAAAGAGAGTTCAATTAGAACAGTAGCACATTCTGTGATAACGCGTATAACAAACTCTCAATTGAAATTAAAAAACAGCAATGATCCCGAAAAATTGGAAACAAATTACTGCTACTAGAAGAAACTCTGTAAAAGATAATACGTAAAATGCTATACAAACATAAAAGCGCAAAGAGTAAAACAGCTACATATTTGTGCTGATTATCACAGAATTGTCGATAGTCTCCATAATTCACGTACCGAGAAAGAAAAAAATATTCAAATTTCTACTGCAACAAGTGAAAGAATAATTTTTAAAAGGAAGCATATAACATTCATGTGAAAATATCATTTATCAGAATTTTTCCTTATCGTTTCCATATTTCTATATACAATACATGAAAATCAAAAAACTCCAATCATTCTATCGAATCGATATGTTTGTCATTACTCTCTTTACTTTATTATTGCTAATTAGAATGTTCAATCGAAACTACGAAGTTCCTGGTACGCGAAATTTCTAAATCTTTAGCGGGGAAAAAAGAAAAAAAAAATATATTTATTTTTAAGTCTCATAGCTATGAAATCATTTTTGAGATTTTTGATGATTTCACAATTACGAGACGCAATCTCGTCAAATACCTGTAAATAACTATACATAAAATATCGACTTGTAACTAAATCTTGTCACTCTAAAAATACAAAAAGCACGAATAATAATAATAATCCTAAGAGCAGAGCAAATATTTCGATTAGTTTCATCAGCTATATTGTTCTCTCTTTAATCACTTTGGGAAGGAGTATCTATCGTACTTAACTTTTTCTACCAAATTCGATCTTTCCAAGATGAAATTTTTAAATATTTAACTCGTGTTGTCGAATGGTAAAAAGCTGTTTTCAAAAATACTAATGTGCGTGTATGCATGCAACGATTTAGAGATGTCAAATGAACAATACTACGTATGTATATCTTTAAAATTTTTCATCTTTCATCTTGTTAATCGCAAAAACGGGATATTCCAATTTAGATAATTATTTTCTTCACTGATTTTTGGCACGTGACAAAAAAATAATTTTAGATTAACCCCTGTTTTAGATAAGTGATAATGCAGACTGAACATCTTATGGCGCCAAATATTTTAATTATCTTCGTTTTTATTTTAAATTTTTTAAATCTTTGGGAACACGTAATTATCGTTCATGCGATGAAAAAAATCCAAAAATTGAATTTCATATTTACTAAATTAGAATACCCCTATAATCTTTGATCAATAAACTGTTATCATCGATCCCTTTAATCCGAGTATTAATCGTGATAAAAAGTTTCTCACGCTGTATTTTCAATACTTTTGGCTATGTATCTGTGTATGTGCATTTGTTCTCTATGTACATGTGATTTAGAGAGAAAGATAGATAGATAGATAGATAGATAGATAGATAGATAGATAGATAGATAGATAGATAGAGAGAGAGAGAGAGAGAGAGAGAGAGAGAGAGAGAGAGAGAGAAGAGAGAGGAGACAGAGTGAGCAAAGTGTAAATGTGACAGTTTTAATAAATAATCATTATAATTATAGTGATGGTATCACTCTGCTCCAGAACCCGCTTTGAACTACTTTACATAATAAACCTGTTATTCGAAGAGTCGCGAGGAGACGTTCAACCTAATTCATGACAGTGTCATCGTGCCAAGTGGCTGACATCAATTAAACAGAGATTCTGACACATGTCAAGGTTGTTCCACGTCGTGCTTTGGCATCGACATAGACGATGCTGCTTTACACAAATCGTGTTAGATTTCTCTTGTTCCTTGACCGCGACCGATCGTTTGTCAAGTATAATATAATGATAACGCTTATGTACAAGCTTCCTATAAAATCAGATACCAAGATGAACAACGGTGGATATAATATTATCTAGTTTAAATATACACATTAATGTAATAATTTTGAACATAATGTCTGAGTGAATCGTGACATACGAGGTGTTTTTGAGACATGGGTGGAAAATTTTGAAGAATTGTTTGGGAGATTATTTTCATCAAAAATGAATTGCAGAAAATTAACAATTAAATTGAAACTTATTTCAGCTATGCTGTATTTGTAATTAGAATAATTTTCATTATCATAATTACTCGAACGAATAATAAGAAATCTCTCAAACAATTGATCAGAAATTATCACATCTGGCCTCCTTTTCAAGCCTCCTATATAGCGTAGTTGCCTTATAAAGACAACGTTTTAATATATATATATAGCAGTGCATGTTTCATCTGTATGCAACAAGTGCAGAAAATCGTTTAATTTCCAAATATATTTGAACAGAATAAAATTGTAAAAACGATTTATCGCGAATAAGTGAATCATTAAAGATATTCTGTCTTATCAGATCGAGATCTATCCCAATGTAATAGATCTCTAATATACGCACGGTATCTTTAATCATCACTTGGCACGGATTTTAACGTTCGGTACCAATAAATTAATTCATAACAGTCTGCGATTACTTCTATATGGCAATTACAAATGCTTGCTTTTTACGATGGTAGTCATCAAGATATGTTGCTCGAATGATTGTACATGACATTACAATTTTCACGTGCTTTTGAACACTTGACAATTGAATTTAGCTTGCAATTATGAGATACTCAACAAAAAAAGTTGTGAAATACATAAACATATTGACGTCTGTCAATATAAAAAAATATTCCTATTCGTATTCGAAAATATACCATGCAAATATACTTGGAGTTAATTGCATTTAAAAAACAAAATCATATTTTTACTTACGTAACGTCGTAGTAATATATACAATCGTAGGAATTTATACAACTGATTCCAATAGTGCACTTTATCACAAATAGTTTTTCTTGTTTCTCATTTAATGCTCTCTGTGAAATATTTAACGCGAATATCTTGAAAGGGAACATGTCGTTATAAAATTTAGTACAAACAGTTATTCGAATTAACTTCGTCAATTTGCTCCGTATTTTTTGGACGTAATAATCATGCTTTGGTCAGGAATATATCGTACAAGATAATCATCGATTTCACTTTCTGTTTGCATTTCCTATTTTCGTCGTGATTATTTAAATGCCAATCGTGTTGTACTTAAGAATCATACGCTACGTAAATGAATATAATAATTCATCCTTATGTTCATGATACAATATTGCTACAATCCATATTACATGAGTATCGAGTAACTGACATCTCTTTTGGTTGTATTTTTCCTTTCATTTTTACATAGTGTATGATTCGTATGATATATAGACACGATAAAATATATTAGTAGTATTATAGCTGTACAATGATAAATAATATCTCTACTATGTATATCTTAAATTAGGATTACGTACAATTATTCCATGAACGTACGCAAATGCATCCTACATGCTAACAATGTGTTAAAAATTCATGACATGAGAACGATGATATTACTTTTAAAACAGATAAAAAAAGAAAAAAAAAGAGAAAATTGTAAAAGGACTAGAATAAAATATCGACTAGAAATCTCACTTTTTAAAAACTAGAGAAGCGATTTAAAATTCACGATAAATAAGCACATGTTTTTACTTTATACTAATAATAGTTCTTTCTTCGAAATAAAATATGAAATTTCATTATTTTGGACTTTTATGTTAAATATTGTTTGTATGTAGGATACATATTTGTTCTGTATCACTACAAATTCTCACTACCTAAAAGGCCATTAAAGATTATTTCTCATTGCCTGGGAAGATACCAGTGCCATACTTTGGAAGCGCTAGATTTTTTTTTAAATATTTTTTCTCTTTTTGGCTTTAGCTTTCAATTGTGCCTTTTTGTAATTGGAAAGTGTATTTAAGATAAAAGTCATCAACTAAGCAAATGCTAAGCACAAAACTATCTTACGTATTGCAGCATTACTTAAAACGATAAAATTAATTCTATTTCGCTAAAATCTGCTAATAGAAAAAATATTGTGCTTCAAACCGTGTATCCACTAAACATAAAAAATATCTTTTAATAAAAGTCATCTATATAATTTAATTATTTATGTGAATAAGTATATAGTTCATAAATATTTTTAGAAATACTTTTAAATATAAATCGTGATTTGAATAAATTTACAATCAATCTGAATAAGTTACTAAAAAGAAAAAATGTAAATTACGACAACTATTATACAGATCTTGCATTCATAATTATTTTCCTTAAGATAAGAGAATTTTTTAATATTTGATTTCATTAAAGTTTTGATTTCATTTATATAACCATTACAACCATTTTATTAAGAAATATTTACCAATATTTATCAGTGGATACTCAGCTATCTATAGTACGATATTATATATGGTATCACTTTTGGCAATAGCACTTCCAGACAGTGGCAGTAGGCACTTTGATGACAATAATAAGATAATAATGAGTATAAAATATTACAAATTAATCCACCTTTAAGGTAGATAAGCCATTTCCAACAATCAGCTGCTCCTTAGGAAAGTCTAGAATTACAGTTACATGAAAACCCATATTTGCAGAGGCAATCACATATTCGCACAAGGAAAACCAGCTAAATGCTGTTAAGAAAGATATTATAATAATTTAATGATTTATAATTTATTTATAAAATGTGTAAATTCTCTTACCCAGATCATGACACAGTAGCCTGTGCTTTAGGAAGAAAATAATAAGTCCAACAGTACTAACAAGACTAGTTATAAAAAGTGCTTGTTTGTACTGAAGACTTTGTGCATTTGGTGTTACAAGACGACCCAATCTCACTTCTGTTAGCATATATGTTAAAGAACTAATCATAAAGAGGATGAAGATCTTTTCATGCACAGCTGAAAAATACCATTATTGTATTATACAATTTATTTTTATACAAATATTCTATTATATTTTACATTATTACTCACAATAATTTTCTCTATTAGAGATATATGTGACTCCACATAGGGCTGCCACTTCTGCAATGTTTAACCAATAACATAGATTTAAAAGTCTAGATCCCATAATTTTAGAAGGTACGTCTTCAATTGTTTTAAGTATTTTATAATAATACGAATGATATACACTGGCAATAATTAGACGTGGACCTATGTGTAGTGCTATGCTTATACGCCATAAATATCTTTGAGGAGATATACCGGTTATAGCTGAGATTGATGGAAGTACATTATAAACCTAAAATCAAGAAGAGACACATTAGGAAATTTTAGAAGAATTAAGAAAAAGATCTTAAAATATCATACCCTGCAGTGTGTTTCATGGATATCATCTTGTTGGAAGATATATGCTGTAACAAAACAGACTAAAAGTGTGACAAGAGGTAAGGACACCGTTGCCAAACACAATTTTTTAAATGATATTGCCATGTGTATGGAACTTTTATTGTTTCCCACATTATTCAGTTCCATAGTGAAATTATCTAATATCTTGACATTGATGTACAAAATAAAAAGCAAATTTGAGATGCAAGATCCGAATCAGTCTACATTAGGGTCATGTCTCCTTTTAATTCTCATTAAAGATGTCAAAAAATTCTTTTAAAAATTTCATAATATGCCTGTAATAGAAAACAAATTTTATATTAATAAAATAACAGACAACACAGAAACATACTGAAGCTTAGTCAATATTTTTAATAGATTTATATAACATATATATCACGATAAAGATAAAATTGACATTTCATTAACAATATTTATCAATTATTCTTAACATCAACGTATCAAATACACATTTGTCGCAATGAAATTTATTTATAATCACATTATTCATGAATTTTTATCAACATTTTAAAAAGATATATTACAGCAAGATTTATGAAATAAAACAAAAATAATTCTACAAAACAATGAAAACTATGATTCTCTTGGACTCTCTTTGCAAATTTTACAAACAAAATGATAAATGTATTTAGTTAATTATTCTATTTTCAGAATTGATTTTGCGGATAACCTACTTTTTCTATTTATAGCAAACAAAAGCACTGTCACGGGTAACGCGATGTTCGTGACATTTGGCTGGAGCCGATTTATTATAATATTTTTGCACAGAATTCGCAAACAATGAGCAAATTTGCTTCAAGCGATCATCAATTCAATGAAACCTTTAGTTCGTTAGGAAACCGTCAACGAATATATTTTTCTTCTTTCTTTTCTCTTTTTCTTTAGAGTATAAGTATGAGGAGTTACTTCACTCAAGTGGTTATATCTACACAACGTATTGTATACATATGTATTTGGCTGTTACTTATTTGTTAATTTATTTAGCAAGCACCTATTAAAATCTTATTTGAGTGATTGTGATTTTTCGTTGAAAAAGACAGCCGTGTATTTGAGTACGTAAAAAATAAACAGCACATATAATGAACAATTAAACACGTTCTCAAGACTACATTTTTGTCAAAGTTTGTACAACACGTCACACTTTCAAATCAATAACAATTTATTTGAACCAAGGTTCTGTTAATTGCGATTTGTTCATTCATGTTCATTTATATTCTTCATGCAGAAAATCGAGAGAATTTACCTTATTCTTTATGTACAAACGTGTCGTCTGCTAATCTGCGAATTTCTGCTCGAAAGGATGCCATCTATGTTTTGTATAAATGCTTTCAGAGCATGTTAAGCGCCAATTTCAAATTCTGCAGTTGTTTTTCTGTATCATGCTATATGATTGTAATGATTGTTGGTTGATGGTTGTAGTTATACTTTGTAAATAAAAAAATTAAGAAATTACAGGAATAGTATATATTGTAGAATATATAAAACAATTTTAAAATTTTATTAGAAATATAATTACAAATATCCTAACTAAAAGTTTATCTCGCTTGTTTTTCTTCATATAATTCTGATTCCATCTCATACTCAATTTCGACTCTTGGACGAGTTTTCTTTTGGGACTTCTGTTTCTTGCCGACAGACTTTTTCGCATTTTTCTTTGCTGCAGGTACTAAATCCTACAATAATACAATAATTTCAAATACAATCGTATTATAAAGAAAAACAAACGTAAATAGCTATAACATTAATTACTTCAATATCGCTAGTGTCAGATACAAAGCCATCAGATAATTCGATTTCTTCTTTTTTCCCTGAATCACTATCCTCGTCCTATTGAAATAGATTAATTAATATTAAATATAAATTGTACAATTATATTTAAACGAAAGATATACATTACCATAGATATTTCTTGGACATCAAAATCATCATCCTCATCTTCTTCGTCAGTTTCTGCTTCTACAAAATGAGGTGTATTTGTTTCTCTTTCATCTGCTTCTAATTCCAACTCCACTTCTTTTTCAATTTCTAGTTCTTTTTCTTCTTCCTCACTTTCAGCTTCACTTTCACCTTCAACTTCCACAGCTTCTACAGCTTTATCAAATACTTTTTGTGGAAAGTTGTAAATATCTTTGTACTGAAAAAAAGGTTGGTAAAGAAAAAAAATATGGTAGAGATGGTAAAACGATGGGAAAGAGAAAAATACATACCATGCCCTGTTTTAATCTTTCCATAAGTTGCTTCTCTATCGCAGTATCTAATCTTGCAGCAATAAGAGCCTTTTCTTCCCTGCGTCTTTCTCTTCTTTCAATCTTTCTCTGAATTGGCACAATCTGCTTTTGCCTTCTTAACCTTATTTTCCTCATACGTATCAGATATTGCGTAATTTTTATAAATCTTTGCTTGCATTTTGCTTTTATAAAACCAGGCCAATACAGCAAATTTTCATTGATTTGCTGCATCGCTTTTTCAAAATTCCTAGAAAGTTTTACCTTTTCCCATGCATTTTTTGGAAAATGTATTCTGCAGAGTATAATATGCATACAATCATAGAATATACAATTTCACATTGCATTGTAAAGAACATGAAGTTTTTACCTTTCTGCTGTTCTCATATATAAATAAATAATACCATTTTCTTCTCTAATCGTGGCATACTGACTATTTGCAAGAGGACAAGACGCTCTACTACATAGACCCGTGAGGTTATATTCATTGCGACAGAACCTCTGTGATTTGGTGCTAGAGAAATAAAAAAATAAATTAAAATCATATTAAACAGTGTTGTTATTAAACTGTACTTACTTTACTTTAAAAGAACAGAATGATTTATTGATGACACTCCACACGACCTGAAACAGTTTCAAATTATATAAAATATAAAGAATATAAATATAAAGATATAAATAATCCTTGATACACTTACATCGTCGTGCTGCATTTTGATACTTAAATATTACACTATATTTCACAAAGAGATATTGTACTAATCATTTAAACATTTATAAATTCTATTTTATAAAATACACACGTGTTCAAATTCTTGAACGCTATTATAGGTTATATTCTCACAAGTCGCAAATGATGGCGCTGAATCCTACAGCGCCTGTATTTGAATTTGAGTTAGAAACCGTGAGAAACATTAAATATAATGTTTAGAAATATTATAGAAATAAAATAACAGCTTAAATTACAACATTGACTCCAATAGTCAATGTAATTTGCGAGAAAATGAATACATTGAATATAAATTTGAAATAGGCTCTTAATCTACTGCAAAAAATTTGAAAATTTTTATTAATACACATTGAAATGTAAATGGCACGTAAAACGAAAGCTACGGGTCTAAAACAGACGACAAAATTATAAAAGTTAACAAATTATTCTTTTTGATAAGTTTTTTCTCATAATAAATGCAAACTGACATTTTGGACAATGTGGCGCGACTATTGGTAACTCAGTGGTAATAATTAACTTTAATAATCATTATTGGTGCATTTTCGGACGCACAAGTGGCATAAAAAGAGAGCTGAGACTCTAATTAAGAAGTTAAAATTGCAAAAGTTCATAATTTACTTTCCCAAATTAGCTTTTTTTGCAAATGAAAGTTACCTTAATTCATGGACACAAAAACACTAGCGCCGCGTTGTGGCAGAAAGGTGCAACTAAAACTTATTACTGTCCTTGTCACACACCGTTACTTTCCTTGCCTATCGCGTGTATATGTCTGTCTTTGTCGCACGCTCCCCATGTCATATAGTGACCTCTTTGTCTAATAACGCCAGACAAGGAAAGCAACAGTGTGCGACAAGGACATCCTTCGATCTATTGAAAAAAAAATTCAACTTTTTACACACACGCTTTCTTAGGACAAAACGCACACGGAAAGAAAGCGGGGAGCCTAATTTTAAGGAGGCAATTAAAAAAAGTTCGCAAATTTTTCCCCTAAATTAGGTTTTTTTCGTAATTAGTGCGAACTGTCACAAAATGGACATGGTGGCGCCATCTAGCGGTAGCTCGGTGGTACTAATTATTTCTAAAAATACTTATTTCTGCATTTTACGGGTCAAATGGGGTATGAAAAGAAAGCTAAGAGTCTAATTAGGGTAATACAATCACGAAAGTTCACAATTCATTTCGCTAAATTAGTTTTTTTCGCTTATGAAAATTTCTCTGTTTTACGGGGTAAGAAACACTAGCGCCGCGTTGTGGCAGTAAGAAGGAACTAAGACCTGTTGTTGTCCTTGTCGCACGCTGTTGCTCTCCTTGTCTACCAAGCATATATGTCTATCCTTGTCAAGCGCTATTGTTCTCCTTGTCTACCGCGCATAAATGTCTGTCCTTGTCTAACACTAGTGCGCTCCTTGTCTAATGACGACAGACAAGGAAAGCAACAGTGTGCGACAAGGACATCATTCGATCTATTCAAAAAAAAATTCAACTTTTTACACACACGTTTTTCAAGGACAAAATACACATAGAAAGAAAGGGGGAAGCCTAATTTCGAGGCGGCATATAAAAAAGTACGCAAACTATTCCTCTGAATTAGGTTTTTTTCGTAATTAGTGCGAACTGTCACAAAATGGACATGGTGGCGCCATCTAGCGGTAGCTCAGTGGTACTAATTATTTCTAAAAATACTTATTTCTGCATTTTACGGGTCAAATGGGGTATGAAAAGAAAGCTAAGGGTCTAATCAGGATAATACAATCACCAAAGTTCACAATTCAATTCGCAAAATTAGGTTTTTTCGCTTATAAAAATTTCTCTGTTTTACGGGGTAAGAAACACTAGCGCCGCGTTGTGGCAGACCGGTGGAACTAAACGCTCTATAACCACACAAAGAAAATAATTATTTTTTATTTTTCACGCCACAAATTCGCACTCCACGAGCATGTATTTCAAAGATAATACTATCAACTACGTTCGCAAATAAATCTGAATCTAATATTCGCTATAGTTTGCGAGAAATTATGCACTCATTACTGGCACCACCACTAACGTAAACGAAACTGAAACATCCTTTATATACGGAAACTATACTTAAAAAAAACATAGAACGCAAGCTGAAAGTCTCTAAAATTGAAGACGCAACCATAACAGTACACAAATGATTTCTCTCAATTAATTTCTTTTCGTAATTTGTGGAAAACTGTCACCTGTCAATGTTTAGATGCAACGTTGGCGCCATCTGTTGAGAACTCGGTACTACTAAAAACAGAATTTTCTACTTTTAGTACCAACGAGTCGCCAACAGATGGCGCCAACGTTGCATCTAAACATTGACAGGTGACAGTTTTCCACAAATTACGAAAAGAAATTAATTGAGAGAAATCATTTGTGTACTGTTATGGTTGCGTCTTCAATTTTAGAGACTTTCAGCTTGCGTTCTATGTTTTTTTTAAGTATAGTTTCCGTATATAAAGGATGTTTCAGTTTCGTTTACGTTAGTGGTGGTGCCAGTAATGAGTGCATATTTTCTCGCAAACTATAGTGAATATTAGATTCAGATTTATTTGCGAACGTAGTTGATAGTATTATCTTTGAAATACGTGCTCGTGGAGTGCGAATTTGTGGCGTGAAAAATTAAAAATAATTATTTTCTTTGTGTGGTTATAGAGCGTTTAGTTCCACCGGTCTGCCACAACGCGGCGCTAGTGTTTCTTACCCCGTAAAACAGAGAAATTTTTATAAGCGAAAAAACCTAATTTAGCAAATTGAAGTGTGATCTTTGGTGATTGTATTATGCTAATTAGACCTTTAGCTTTCTTTTCATATGCCATTTGACCCGTAAAATGCAGAAATAAGTATTTTTAGAAATAATTACTACCACTGAGCTACCGCTAGATGGCGCCACCGTGTCCATTTTGTGACAGTTCGCACTAATTACGAAAAAAACCTAATTTAGAGGAATAGTTTGCGTACTTTTTTATATGCCGCCTCGAAATTAGGCTTCCCCCTTTCTTTCTATGTGTATTTTGTCCTAGAAAAACGTGTGTGTAAAAAGTTGAATTTTTTTTCAATAGATCGAAACATGTCCTTGTTGCACACTGTTGCTTTCCTTGTCTAGTGTCATTAGACAAGGAGCAGACTAATGTACGACAAGGACAGACATATATGCGCCATAGATAAGGAGCGCAATTGATTGCAACAAGGACAGCAATATACATTAGTTTCATCGTTTTGCTAGTACGCGCTGCTAGCATTTGTGTACGTAAACGAGCTATTTTTTTCAGTTACCAAAAATACCTAATTTGGAAGCTCAATTATGAAATGTTTGGAATTGTTTTGTCGTTTTTAAGCCTCTAGTTTTCTTCCTGTATTTTATTTAACTTGCAAAATTTATTTATAAGGATATTTCAATTTTGCTCCATGGATCGAAGCATCAATCGGAGGAGAAAATTTCGAGTCTATGTTTTGTGTTATTAATGATATTGTTACTGACTTGCATATGTAACCGTGGAGTTGATTTTTTAATGAATTTGTGAAACTAATGTATATTGTGTTGTAAATTCACATTGCGTGATTTGGTTTTCTTGAAGACTTATGCATAAGACATATAATCAAGTAACAATGGTTAGAAATAATATACATTTGTGTTATACTTTGAAAATAGTTTCTTATAACATTTTAGATACATTTTTTTTACAATGGAACAATTACTTGTAACGCTTCGGTGACTAAAGCATAAAAATACAAAAAAGAATACAAATTTTCACTAATATATTTCAGAGTTTCAGTTTGCCACCACTTGTTCCAAAACCTACTGTCAACGAGTAGTTCAATATACATGATAACAATTATGGTATACCGAATCCATTGGTTTTAGGGTACGAATGATTATCGTCATTACAATTTTATTAGTAATTAAACTCACATCTAATATCAAATGTATTACTGTTTGATTTGTTTCGTTGGTGGATTAGCAGCAACCAGGCAACAGGTTATGCACCTCTATTGGAAGCATCAGAAAAAAATGTAAGAAAATAATTTTATTTGTTGAGATATAACAATAGGTGTACGAAAGTTTATAATATGTATTACATATGGATATTTTTTATATATTATATATGTGTATTTTTTAGTATGAGAAAAACTGTACTTGCCTGAACATGTGCTGTTAAGAAATACGCAAGGATTACATGCTCCAATACGTCTGGCAATGGAATTAAAGGCTGCTGAAAAGATTGGAAGACTTCCATTTCTTCCATCGTCGCATATGATGAAAGATGTACTTGGAAAGGATGAAGAAATAGGGTAAATTAATTAAAGTACTTCCTTCGTCTGAATCAAATAATCCAAGGGAGAGAAAGATTAGTTAGATGCTTTTATTGCTTATCAATTGTATATTTATTTTAATTTTAAATATTCGTTAGGGTTTATTATTAATGTTGGTTCATAATTTCTAAGGCATTGATTAGTAAATGTTAAAATTCTAACAATTTTTTTACACATTTATGTTTGAAGATATATTAAATATACCTAAATTTAAGGAACAAATAGGCCAACCGCACGCTATTGAGAAAAGTCTTGGGATTTTATAATCTTCTGTTAATAGTAAATCATTTACTTTATATTATCAAACATCCTAAGTAACAATAAATGATTAATAAGTGTCTAATTTAAAAGGTACTTTATTACAAATAGCACTGAATTTACTTAAGTGAATTTACAAATAGCATTGAATTTACTTAAAGATAAATTTCGTTATACATCCGGCCATACAAGCGAATCTATTCTTTTACTACATATTTTGCAAATTTCTTCCATTGTAACATTTAATTCGTGAGCTGTTGCGTGTGTCAAACGTTCTTCCATTGCTGCAAGAATTGTTTCCACCTTATTTCCTCGTTGTAAATGTATTACAAAAGGTATAGCAAATTTTAGCTTGTATCTGAAGTAACACATATAAACGTAAGTTTTATAATCCTTTATTTGCAGTGAAATTATTAATTCTTTTTAATTTGCTCACAAGTCATTGTATTCCTCCATTATTTCTCTCTGCCGTCTCGTTATAAATTGGTATTCAGGATCTTGTGTAGTATTTGTTGCAGTATTAGAAAATTCTTGTAAGTATACCAAGTTTTCTAGGAAATCTGGATATCTGAGCACTACACTTATTTTTTCTAAAAATGAATAACACAATTAACATGAAGTCTACGTCGTAATATATAAAAATTCTGATATAAACATTATATAACAGTTATTATTATTATGTGTTGTTTTTACCAATACTATTCATCTCAAATAAATAATCATAAAAACAATCTTTGAGATCTTGAACTGTTCTAAATGGTCTTCTCTGTGCTACATATTCTGCAATCGCTTGATTCTTTTCAATAACATTGCCAAAAAGCCATTCAAATTCTTCGTCAGGGAGAGCATTTATGTCTAATAAACTAAAATTTCCACCTGTTTGATATGTCTTGTACATATCTAATACAAAAATAAGTAATTTAAAAGTTTATATGTTTATATTCGAAGTTAACTGTAAAGTTTCATCATTCGTAGATTATTATATCTTTTAGTGAAAATTGTATAGTTCAAATTATGTATGTATAATAAACTAATTTAAAAAAAATACAAGTCTTATAAAATACTTACCACTTACTTACCACAGACTACTACCCTGCTTTTTTCTTTCTTTGCACTTCTTGGAGAAAAAGTATAAGGACAGTTCACAAGATAATCGGTAACTAATATCACGCGTTTGAAATGTACTCCTTTTTAAATGAAGTAACCTTATATATATGTATATAAACATAAACATTTTAAATTTTAAAACGACAAATATAAACTGTTTCTTGCTAAGAATGTATCGTATAAAGTGTTTTTCGATATGTTTATCGAACTATTAGCGGTCAACTATGTTCTATTACTGGTAACCGAAATTCAAGGTCAAAAATAAAGATTTATTTATTAAATAAAATAAAAATATTCAATTACTATTAAGTAATATCAATTATTCTATTGCACGCTGTACAATATTAATGCAATAATAGTTTAAAGAAGTGAATAATAATTTTGAAAATCTTTAATTATACTTAAACGAATGTTATATTTTAAAAACTTAGTAGCATTTGAAGTATATCAAAATCTAGATAAATACAAATAAAAGTATTTAAAATAACACGTATTTTGTTTACGATGTGCTTAAATATTTAAATTTAAAGCAAAGCTCAAATTATTTGAACTTTTTTGCCTCATGATGTTAATAATTCTAAACTCATTTAGAATTCAAAATTTGTAAGAAATCATGTATCGATCATTTAATGCGCGTTACAAACTGTATACATGTGTTGTATGTGTATATTTATCTTATACGCCAGTACGTATTTATTTATGTACGTATGTACAATAGTTAGAAACAATTTCTTTAGAATATTATCTAGTAATTTCATTTACTCATGGTTTTTCTTTTAATAATCTAGTGAAACTGCATTAAAAAAAAAAAATTAACATTTAATACCATTCATTGCAAGGATAGAAGATTATCGCGATTAATTTCCGAATAGTTGATAAGAAATACAGAATTGTGAAGTAGCTAGTTTTGAACAGTTCTTGTATAAATTCTTGTATTGTGAGACACTTTTACCGTACTAAATATTGTTGCATTTTATTATCAAGTTCATTATTACAAATTTAGTAGGAAATTGGGATAGTCTTTGTGTCACAACACAAAAGAAAGATGGATATTAAGATTTTAGATGGTGGATTTGGTTCGCAATTATCCACTCATGTTGATGCAAAGATTGATGGTGATCCTTAATGGACAGCAAGATTTTTAGCAACAAACCCTAATGCAGTTTATGACACGCATTTAGATTCCCTGCAAGCAGGTGTAGATATTATTGAAACAAGTACGTATCAAGTTCCAGTAGCTATAAAGCTGTTACACAAGGCTGTACATCTTGCTAGAGCTGCAGTGAATGATTATAACAAGGAAATTAAGGACAGTGACAATGTAGAAAACAGACATCCTATGATTGCTGGCTCCTGTGGACCATACGGATGGTTCAGAATATAATGGTGCTTATGGCCAAACATCCCGCAGTATCATCATTGAATGGCATAAATCACGTATAAATGCTCTCATTGATACTGGTATAAATTTATTAGCGTTAGAAATTATACTCTGTTATCAAGAAGCAGCAGCATTAATAGAATTTTTAAAAGAATATCCAAACGTTAAGACGTGGCTTTCTTATTCGTGTGAAAAAGGCACTCAAAATATAGTGGACAGAAGCAATTTCCAAGAAGTTGTTTTAGACTGCTATAGAAAGGCATTGCCGGGGCAAATAATTGCCGTTGGTATGAATTGTATTGCTCTAAAAGACGTAACACCTTTATTAAGAAATATCAATATGGGATCAGCAAATGAATTTATACCATTAATCGCATATTTTCCAGCGGTGAAATCTATTCGCCAACGAAAGGTTGGATAAAAAATGAAAGTTATGCTCCATTCGAAAGTTTTATTCCCAAATAGTTAGGGCTTGGAATACGATACGACAGAGAGTAACTGCGTGTGACAAGGACAGCAACAGGTTTTAGTTCCACCTTTTTGCCACAACGCAGTGCTAGTGTTTCTGTGTCCATAAATCGATGAAACTTTCATTTGCAAAAACACCTAATTTAGGAAAATAAATTATGAACTTTTGCAATTTTAACTTCTTAATTAGATTCTCAGCTTTCTTTTTATACCACTTGTGCGTCCTAAAATGGACGAATTGTTATTATTAAAATTAATTATTACCACTGAATTACCAATAGATGGCGCCACCATGTCCAAAATGTCACAGTTTGCATTAATTATGAGAAAAAACTTTTCACGTGAAAAGAATAATTTGTTAACTTTTATAATAATAATGAAAAAGAATAATTTGTTAACTTTTATATTTTCGTCTATTTTAGACCCCTAGCCTTCGTTTTACGTGCCATTTACGTTTCAATGTGTATTAATAATCATTTTCAAATTTTGTTCAGCCAATGAACAGCCTCTTTCAAATATGTTTCGAATGTGTTTCAATTTACCGCAAATTACATTGAATATCGGAATTAAATTTATTTGTGAGATGTACGTTTATAGAATATGAATTATTGGCGTGAAAATTTAAAATTATATTCAAAATTAGTTAGTACACTGCATTACTGACAGAGAGCGCTACCAAGTTCAAAATTATACACTGCACACGTTTAGAAGGAAAAGTTTGTCAAGAAGAATAATTTGTGAATTTTTTAAATCGAATACGAGGAATAGAGACTAAACTATACTTGGAGCTATCCTGAATTCACGAGAGAATACTTTTTTGTCACAAGAAAAACATTAGCAGCCTGTATTGTACGAAATAAATTTCATTCAAGGACGCAACATCACAGCGAGAAGGGTCGTCAGCACACACTTTAACACAGAATGCAATCAAAAAGTAAAACAAATACTATAATAATACGACTGTAGCAAGAACAACACTAACCAGTTTATGATACAAACAGTACCAACAATAGAATAAAGCGAACGTTAAAAACGACTAACAACCTAGACTCTAGACGTTGTAAAACGTAAGAAAAAGTTCCAATTACATATATGTGCATAAGAGAAATGACCTAGTATAAAAGATTGTTTTTTAACCTACTTGTACTCTCCTGCTCCTGTTCTCTTTTTTTTCTTTTCTTTCCTTTGTCACATCTTTGCTTTCTTTTTTTCTCTTTCTCTTTCCTTCTTTATTTAATGTCCATAACTTGATAATACAGAAATATTTATGTAAATATATTGCTAGTACCATATTTGTGAAATGAACTCATAAAAGGTTCCAAGCGTGTTCTCTTTAATAAAAAAAGAAAAAGAAACAAAAAATAAGGGCCACAAAAGTTTGCGACGACAAACATGTGTGTGATAGACAAAGAGAGTAACAGTATGTGAAAAGACATTCTTCAATATCTATTGAATAAAAATTTCAAATTTTAGATTTGTACAAAATGGAAAGTACATGTAGGAAAAAAGCTAAATATCTTATTTTTAAAGACGCATTTGGAAAAGTTTACAAATTAATCTTCTTAATAAAGCTTTTTAACGAATGAAAGTATTCTTTATTGGCATTAGCACTGCATATCAGTGAAGTGATGAAACTAATTACTACGTCTGCTCTTGTCACTTATTATTATTAATATTAATGTTAATATTATTGCTGTGTTTGTATATTGATGGTTCTGCCATCTGAATCACTCTAATTTTCGAATGGAATTAAAACTAACAAATTGAATAGATGGCAGCACATGCACTGGTCAAAGTTTGTAATATATTACTATATCTATATTACTAGGAATCTATCTAAAAAGCGAGTGTTCGCAGTGCAAGGATTATTGTGCTCCTCGTATGTGTTATCCAACATTATCCTTTTTTACAGTTGAGTTGAATATAATTTTTGTATAAATTGTATTTAATCATAAATATACGTTTATTTAAATGTTTTTCTCTTTTTTTATGCGTAGATTGCGAGTTAATTGCGAGAGAAATTTTGAAATATCAGAGGATAAATCTTTTCGTGGCGAAATGGTAATAATCGTTTTTTTAAATCTATTTCTATGTTTGTTTTGTTATTTCATTGAATAACTGGCATTATTTTGTTGATTTAACATTCAATTCATACATATATTCTTAACAAAGTTAGAATTGAACGGTTAGTTTTGAACGTGTTCTGCGCATCCCGTCATTTGAGTACTGCGCAGACAATAAAAGCGCGCTATATTTGATTTGTTCGGAGTATATTTAAATTTCTAATATGATGAATATCCACAGTATAATTTTTGTAATTCGATTATATTATGTAATATTCATATATATCTGATAATATTGGGAAACATTTTATAGTATATAATAATATTTTAGTGATATTTGATAATAATAATTTAGTATTTCGAATTTTTAATGTGATACTTTTTATTAATTTCGTAATAAATGAGTAATAATTAGTTTATAATTTTGGAAAAGCATTATTTTTCTAAGCGAACACTTTACATCTATATATTTCTTTTTTCAGTATTCGTTTTTGAGTCGCATGTCTCGCAAAAGGATGAAGTGTTTCCTGGAGCTAGAGAATGTAAGTACCTTTGTTTGTTATATTTCAATTTATTTTATCTTTTGCATATTCTGTAAGTTATGAAACGTCACACATTTTATTGCAGACTTTGTACAATTTCCATTTTTCCCTGTTTTCTGGGAAAAATATAGTGGTGTTTCAAAAGTCAAGAATGTAAGTAACTTTATATTTTATATTTAAACTAATGTTTCACATTTTACGTAAATTATCAATTAAAAGTGAAAATTTTAAATTTTTTGAACTGTACATTATCAATAAAATTTTATACTTAATAAGAATTTGTCTTTCGTTATTTTAAATTTTATAAATAATTAACACTGTTTTTATAATATTCTATATAATATTTTATGTTTTGTTACAGATTTCTTCTGGTCTTCATTTTTTCTTCTCCTATACCAACACAACATCGATGACAATGTTCTCCGCATCTAATGGTGAGTCTCATGTTTTTTGTTTCTAAAATCACTCAGTTATGCCGTAATGTAAAAGAACTGAATCAACACGGTTGTCTTGTCGTATTACATGGAACTTTTAACAAGTCTAGCGATCGAGGGTATTTATTACAATCACGTATAATGACGTTTTCTTATTTGCGTTTTATTTAGGTTAATTTAGGATAGGTTTTCTTGCACATCGGTATTTTTGAATTTCACGTTTCAATATTTTATAATGGAGAAGTATTCTCCAGCTACATTTCCATGGCCAACCATGAGTGTGGTTTGAATAATATAGATGCTAGAATTATAAATAATATTTAATTCTGTTCCGTGTTATTATTCGATTCAAGTATTCTACAGAATTTTACACACTTGTTACCAATTTTTTTAATCCATCTAAGATTGTATCAGATTTCACAAGAGTGTAAAAAGACATTTCGCGACAGGCAGATTTTTTAGAATCAAAGAAATAATTTTAAAGTTCTTTTTGCTCTTTCTTTTTTTTTTAACGATCAATGGATTAAACTTTACAGACAATACGAATTTATTGGAAGTTTCAACACATTTTTGAAAGAATAAATATGTAAGTAATCGAATAACTGTAGTTACAAGAATTTACAGAATTAGGAAAATTAATGATTATAAAATAATCATCATAAAATAAAATAATCGTTATCATTATAATAATCATTATAAAATAATCGTTTTTCAAATCAGTGGATAAGTACATTAATCGATTGAATATCTACGCATAAACCCAGAATATTGGAATAATCAAATGATTTTTGTGTGTAGCAATGTAAATTATATTTCAAAGGGGTTGCTTGCTCGTAGGAGCAACCCTCGGCAAACTAATCACTGGATAATGGACAAATTTATATTCGTGCGCCTACCCATCGACCCTTGACGTTGGTAAAATGTCATCTCGCGTACAATTATATACTTCTATCCATTCATCCATAATTCCATTTACCGTCAAGTCAAGTTTCTTAATTAGAGAATCTTCCTTTAACGCTGGAACTACCATCCCTAAATATCCCTTCGTTGATGATTTTAATTAAAACGATATCAGAGATATTTGAATAAAAATCGGTGGTAATATTCTCGAACATACATATCTGCTTTTTTTAGAAATTACGAAATCTCGGCTTGATAATTTTATTGCTAAGTTTCTTCGTCAAATTTACGAATTTAATAAATTTCGTTGTGGGATTATTCTTTGAATTTTCTATAAATTTTTGTTACGTACAAAGATTGGGAGATAGAGAATAGGGAACCAAATGTTTAGATTTCTATAGGATATAGAGTTTACTTTTGCAGATCGTGAAATTTATAGTTTTATAATTACTATTAACACATATACACACATTGGACTGGAATAAATTTTCTTTAGACTAGAATATTCGTTGTATTACTAGTATTAGAATATCATGGAGTTTCTTTTATTTCGAGCTCGATAAGGGGAAAAAGTAGACAAAAAGCCTCATAATGTAGATTGTTGAGCTCGCGTTAGAAAGAGCAAAGACTATGTAGATAGAAGATCGAAGCCCAGAGGCGTTTTGTACGCTTCTGGTTCCATGTCCGAGAGAGCATACTTCCGCCTGATCGCCCACATACATTTTCGTTAAAACGCGTGTTCCGTTCGTTTCATTAATTTTAATGCCCGCCGAGCATTCTGTTCATTTCTGCGCAACATATGAATATGGGATTCGCCTATATCCTTCTCTCTTTCTCTCTATCGACGAATAGCGCGTAAAATATACACACGAAATTCTCCAGCGTGCACGAGGACACCTGCAGGTTGTTTCAAAATTATAGATCGGCCAAACAGCGAATGGTGGCGAGAATATCAGAAATATCGAGACCACGATTCGTGTCTCGGATCTGTTTCCTTTAATTCGTTATTGACGTCTGATCAATTTTTCCAGATTAATTAGCTGATGATTGCTTCTGCAAATTTCTTGAAATTGCTCCGCAGTATTTTGGTCTTGCAGAAAACATATCTCTCTTTTTCTATATTTGCGATAAACGAACGCTGCGAGTACTTTTGTCTTAGCGAGTATCGTTTTTGGTTTTCGTTTTCTTTCATTTGTACTCTGTGCTCGATCGACCCGTGATTCTGAAACAGCCTGTGCACACACGAGGCCACACGAGCGTACACACGTACGGACACGGGCCACACACACACACACGCGCGCGCGCGCGCGCCCGCGCGCGTGCACAGTCGCAAACACCGGAGTGCTTCGGTTTTCCACGCCGGTGTCGGCTACGTATGAGAGAGCAGTGAGCTCGCTCATGCGAACACGGCCCCGGGTTGGTTGATATTAATTAATAATCAGAAACAGATGCGGCCTCAGCCCGCTCCCGGTTCCATGCGAGGCGGCTTCGAAACGATAATTATTTAAGTCTCTCTCCTCGCCTCCATCGGCCCACTACCACTACCAACCAACCAACCCTTCGTTCCTCTCTTCCTCTTGCAATTGCTCGTGCATACTCGTGCACAGCCAGCCCATCAGGCTCGTCTTCTTCCTCTTGCGTTCCTCATCCTCCGGTGGAAGTTGCGAGGAGGAGCGCCGCGCGGCTTCTCCAACGAGCGCAACGCCGCGTGCTAATTAAAGAGCATTCGCCTACGAATTTTACGCGGCTCTCGCTTCGTTATGCACGGCCCGTTTGCCCCGGCACCCTTTTCCACAGCCGCTGGTAACCCCGGCAATACCCCGGAGACCTTGTGCCACATTTTATTTTCCGTTCGCTTCCGTTCGCTTCCGTTCGCGACCGATCGCCGTGCTCCTCCCGCCGCGGATTCGCGGAATCGAATCGAGATGATTCGCGGTGGTGCTACCGAAAGAGACGAGAAATCCAAGGGGTTAGAGAGTGGAAAAAATGAGAGGAACATATGAAATAAGGAACGCATTATCCATATTGGAACACTTGGAACAAGTAAGATTGACTTTAAAAATGATTGGAACACTGGATTTTTTGCTTCTCGTCGAAGCTAAAGATAAAAACACGGTATTTTCTGATTCTTTAATTCCTGTGTCTAGACCGATCGATTCGACGGACTTGATTATTTTGCGCAAAGCCTCGACTAACCGTAGTAACTTTTGCCTCATTATTTTTAACTCGTAAAACTTTCTTCAAAATGAAAATTCAAGGTAGAATACCCCTGTGCTGAGATAGAAAAGATAGAAAAACAAAGAAAAGAGAGAAAGAAAGAACGATTCGCAGTGCGTGGAATCGAGGGAGGGGCGGAGGGGGTGGGGGTGGAGGGCGACGGGGAGAAAAATGGAAGCCTGATGAACAACGAACCGCGTCTCATCTCGTGAGATCTCGCTGGTTACGAATTACGAGGATTTGGAGCAGAACGACACCCGTTAAAACACGTCGAACTGGATTGGCAAGGATGTGTAGGAATTGTTAGGCCCGGACTGATCGAACTTTCTTTCTGTCGGGTTCATTTTTTCTTTCTAGGGGTGATGGAGGGTTCTAGGGATTTTAAGTATTATTAAGGCGATGTAGCTAGTAGGTATAAAGTCGATCAGGATTTTTGAGTCGGTATTTGAGTGCCTTTAAGCAGAAAAGTATTGTGCCTTTTGAATGACGGATTTCATTGGGGAAAATGAATCTTTGGAAATAAATTTGAATTTCCATTATTAAGTCAATATTTAAAGTACGTTTCTTCTTTAAAGTAGGTGTGTTAGGTATTTTAAATATGCATCGTATACACGTAAAATGTTGGAATACTTTTCGCGAGCCGAATTTATTAACAACTAACGATATTATACATCCATCACGCAAGAATGCCCTGATGGAAACCGACAGTTCACCTCTAGTAAGTTATCGGAAAAAAAATGTCGGAAAAAACAAAAGGAAAAAGAAAAATCGCCCGGTATGAGAAAAGAAAAGTGACAGAAAAGAAGCTCGAACGAAGATTGAGAGAGAGAAAGAGAAAGAGAAAGAGATGAGAGCGGCGAAATCGTTTCATCGCAGGGCAGAGTTGGGCATTATTCGAATAAATTATTCGATATTTACGAATAACGATTCGAACAAAGTTTATTCACACAGTTGAGTATTATTGCGTATTAAAAGAATGCATATTATCAAAAATGGAAACCGAGGTACCTAGTACCAATTAAATACCTTTTAAGTACTAAATTCTAATTTATAAGACTGTGACATATAACACTAATTTATGTAGAAAATAATTATATTACAGTCAGAAATTAAGTTGGTCGTTTCTTAAGAATAATTATGCAAGTAAGAAAGCGTTCACGTTTAATTCAATAAATAATTTTCGGTGAAGATGTAATAACATTGGCAACTTTACATATTATTAGTAACGTCGTGGTGCAAAACTTGCCTAAATCGACATGATAGAATGTAACACGGAAATGTTAATCAGGTGAACTCCAAAGCAAAGGACACGATAAAGCATTGGATATCGGATCTATCCTAGTTAGTCAATGCTCGTATTGCTTATACGTATTCTCAGTATGTTAACTTCTCGGCGAGGTCAGAACGAAAGTCGCGGGAAAAATAAGAAAATTAACCCAACACCAAAGAAACCAAACCATGTAACTTACCAATCGTAGAAGTCGTAGAATTGTAGACTGAGGCTTGGTTGCAGACATATTATTTAAAATTTTTCTGCTAAATTTTGGTCGATGTGGACATTAGAAATATTAAATAATATTTAAACAATTAGAATATTCAGAAATATTATTTAAAACTCACTCATAAATTTTGGACGATGTGCACACGACGGAAGTTTAATTGGTAATGACTTTCCGTACCGCTTAAGGTTAATGTATGTATATTTGGTCGATTTGTATACTACGGAAGTTTAATTGGTAATGATTCTCCGTACCGCTTAAGGTTAATGTATGTTTCGATCGTCAGTGATCCAGAACGGTTGATAATTTTTTTCAAACTTCTAAATTTGGTCGAGGTGCCCACGACAAAAATTGAATTCGTAATGAGCTCTTGTCTCCGTATCGATTAGTATAAAAAAAATTTCTTAGAAATGTATTAGTGACTCGATTACTACAAATAATTAATTAAAAATTTTAAATATAACTTAGAAATGTTATAGAAGAGAATTTATTGTTTAATTGTTGCAAATAAGTTATATTAGAAATATTGGATAATATTTAAACAATTAGAATATTCAGAAATATTATTTATAACTCACTCATAAATTTTGGACGATGTGCACACGACGGAAGTTTAATTGGTAATGACTCTCCGTACCGCTTAAGGTTAATGTATGTATATTTCGGTCGTCAATGATACAGAACAGCTGATAATTTTTTTTCTAAATTTCTAAAATTTTGTCGATGTGTATATTACGGAAGTTTAATTGGTAATGATTCTCCATACCACTCAAGGTTAATATATGTTTCGATCGTTAGTGATACAGAATGGTTGATAATTTTTTTCAAACTTCTAAATTTGGTCGATGTGCCCACGACAAAAATTGAATTCGTAATGAGCTCTTGTCTCCGTATCGATTAGTATAAAAAAAAATTTCTTAGAAATGTATTATTGACTCGATTACTACATATGATTAATTAAAAATTTTAAATATAACTTAGA
This sequence comes from Frieseomelitta varia, assembly GCF_011392965.1. Lineage (NCBI taxonomy): Eukaryota > Metazoa > Arthropoda > Insecta > Hymenoptera > Apidae > Frieseomelitta > Frieseomelitta varia. The sequence continues at coordinate 148,119 of NW_025110487.1, read as the reverse complement.
AATGTCATAGGAGAGAATTTATTGTTTAATTGTTGCAAATAAGTTATATTAGAAATATTGGATAATATTTAAACAATTAGAATATTCAGAAATATTATTTATAACTCACTCATAAATTTTGGACGATGTGCACACGACGGAAGTTTAATTGGTAATGACTCTCCGTACCGCTTAAGGTTAATGTATGTATATTTCGGTCGTGAATGATACAGAATAGCTGATATGAATTTTTTTCAAATTTCTAAAATTTGGTCAATGTGTATACTACGGAAGTGTAATTGGTAATGATTCTCTGTACTGCTCAAGGTTAATTTAATATTCCGATCATCAGTGACTCGGAACTGTTAATAATTTTTTTTAGTATGTCGAAAAACAATTTTTCTATTATACTAATCAATACTTTAGTAGGTTTTACATTTCTATCGCAAAGTTACAGTTTCCTGAGTATGTTAAATGTAATAATTTATTAATTTTTTATCGGCTAAAACTAAATTTATATTTTCATGATATTAATTTTTAAGTTATAACTGCATTGATGTATATTAAATAGAAATTTATGTAGAAAAAAGTTATAAAGTCAAAAATCGAGTTAATCAGTGATCGTCGTTACAGAATAATCGCGCAACAACATATAAAAATTTTCACTCGTTTATTGTTTCAAATTGCATAGAACATATGTATTGTATAACTCTCTTTTCCGTTATTGTAAATAATATAATTTAATTATTATAAACGAATTGTTCAAACTATGAAATAATGCGTGGAAATTCAATCACTAATTGAATTGCTATAAATAAATAGTTAAATTTGTTAAATAATATACTAAAATATCATCGAAATTATTTTACAATTTGAATAATTCATTGGAAACAAATAATTTTTAANTAATTAAATTATTTTATTTCTACAATATTTCTAGACACTATTTTATAATTTTCACAATTTTTATATTACGATTAAACAATTGAATTAACTATTTCATTTCATTCAATAAGTCAATGTCATTCAAGATTCTCATAAATTATTAATTAAATATTTTAAATAACACTTAGAAATATTACAGAAGAGAATTTATTGTTTAATTGTTGCAAATAAATTATTGGAAATATTAGATAATATTTAAACAGTTGGAATATTCAGAAATATTGTTTAGAAGTTCACTTCGAATGTTTAATTGATGTACACACGATGAAGGTTCAACCAGAGTTATAATAAAATTTTATTCGAAATCGTTATTCGTAAAATTTTTCCTCGAATAAAATCGTTATTCGTTAGTTACGAATAAATTTGACAGTATTTTATTCGTTATTCGTTATTCGTTCGAATAAAATATGCCCAACTCTGGCGCAGGGTAAATAAAGTTTTAAATTTCCGCAGTTCCTTTCGCGCTTCTCCCCCGCTTGGCGCCTCCACTATCTGCATAATATATCTCTAATGTGACGGAGGGAAAAGAGGGTGGCAAAAGTTGCCTCTGCCCGGTATAATGTAAGGAGAAAGGAGAACGTAGTGGGTGGGAGACGATGACGACGACGACGACGACGAGGGCGGATGCTGGTCGAAGATAGAGAGAAAAAGAGAGAGAGAGAGAGAGAGACCGGCCCTCACAGGAGGCACGGTGCTTAAATAACGCGAGTTTGGATTTATAGTAATACTTTTATGAAATAATGTTAGTGGCGGATATTAAGGCAGACACTGGGAGCGTCGCTGGCTGAACGCCATCCCTTCCCCGCTTCTCGTTCTCCTTCTTCTCCGGATTCTTTCCTTATTTTCCTTCTGGCGACTCGTGAAAAACTTCCGGCGATTTTTCTGCTCCTGTCGATAAGTTTTCGTATGAATTCGTTGGTTACAACTGCGTTGTAGGAAACACGCACCGCGTGCAGCACAAGAACAGCGCATTCCTCGTGATACATTTGATCAGAATGCAGAGATTGATTATGAATTCAATTAGCAGGCGTCCGTGACTTTTTGGTGATAGAAAAAGAAAAACATTGTAGAGAAAAATATCAGAGAGACAATTTAATTAGCGAAATTTATTATACACATATTCGAACGCGTTTCACGCGTCACTGGTAAGAATAGCGGCGGCCTATCGATAACATAATCAAGAATGTTAAGAGAGAATTTGCCAGGAATTGGAGGGAACCATTTCCGGTTCCGGTTGTTTGAACGTATTCGACGAGGAGGATCGGTACTTACACCCTCGAACGAAGGCGACACTTGGTCGTGATTGCGAGCGTGACAGAGGGTGAAAAAACTCCGGCCATCCCCTTTTTTTTACACTTTTCGCCACTCTTGTAGGCAACGCGACGCGCCTAAGCGAAAGAAGACGCGCGCGAGAGAAAGTGAGAGTGCCTAAACGAGGCGCAAACCTAGACGGTCTGCTGATTAGTCGCGAGATTTCATCCGTCCTTCCCTTTTCTTTTCTTCCTCTTTCTTTTCTTGTCTTTCCGTTTTCTTTTTCTCGTTCTTGACGAACATTCTTGTTTCGCGCGACGACGAAAGAAATTCCTCTAGGAAGAACCAATCGAGACAGAATAAAAATTTAGCTCTCTTAGATTGCCTACCTTTCACTCCCTAGCGAGCAAACGAAGGATTCTCTCGGATTCGATTTGACTTGATTTTATTCTCCCGTGAAATCGTTCCTTTTCGTTTTTGTAGACTAGAACCGTAAAACGCTATTTTTGATGTCGAGTGAGTCGACTGAGTCGTGAGTCGTTTCTATTCTTACAAATATATCAAGTACCTACGTAAATACGAATGTTCCATAATTTAACATAATGCCGTAAAGTTGCAAGTAATTTGCAGTCTAGCGAATCGGCCAACTCATAGTAATTGAACGGATGGCAGGACGAGATCGCGCGTAAAAGTCAATTCGGCCCTGAATATCGGCCCACTTTGCGAGAGAGCACGTTCGGTGTGCTAAGCTTTAGCGAGCGGGTATTTTCACAAGGCGCGTTCTCAGAGGCTTTCTCTGTCGGCGGGTACTCGCTCATTAATTTTTCACGCTCGTCCCATAGTCTCATCCCGGAGAGAGCCGGAGAACTGCCTCCGCGCCGCGCCGCGCCGCGCCGCGCCGGGGCTCTCGCGAGCGCACGCGTTAGGACTTGTTCGGACCTTGAGCGCCCAACGAGGCGAACTCGCGCGAACGGGAATCGCTCGCTCGCACGAGCAACCCCATAAATATTGTAGCGACGCGAGCCGCGGGAGGGTTTTCTGACTCGTTGGCGCTAATACGAGCACCACTCTCTTTCTCTCTCTTCCTCCCGCTTCTGAAGCTCCGAGGGCTTTTTTCGCGTCTGAAAAATACGCGGCATAGGTACCCGGCACAGGGCCCCGGAGGCTGTGTGCGCCGTAAAACGAATTAAACGAAACCTTTGTGCTGCCCCGCTACTTTGACACCTTCTTTCCAGGGTCCGGGCTTTTCCAGCCCGCGCCTTACGTCCGCGTCGTTTAACTCGCTTGCTAATTCGCTCGCGTACATTAACGCGCTGTCCGTGGGCCGCGGCCCTTTATCCGCTTTTGTTCTTCTTCCAAGGCACGCGGACAGGAAAGGCAGAGTTTCACTTTTTCCCAGGGAGGGAATACTTGCGCGTTCAGCGTCTCGTGAAACTAACAGAGGAACTCACTTTGCGCGAACGTATTAAATATTTTGAGATTTCACTGGCGAGAGACATTTAGCGAGACACTTTCAAAATGGTTTCACCGATATTTAAATTAAAAAACACACACACATGTGTACATCGCTTCTACAGATCTTTTTCCTTTCCATTGTGCACGCTACAGCTAGACTAAGGGAAAAGGAAAACGAAACGTTCGGAAAAGCCGAAAGCACTTGGCTTGACATTAAAATTCACGCTGGTTCGATCTAGGACAGTCGATTCTTTCGAAGATATTTCACGTTGGAAAATTTCTGGTGTTCCTTCTGTTACATATGCACCTCTCCTCCTACGTGTTTGCTTCCCTGACCGTCCAGGAATTTCGAATTCACTGAACTCTTCTTTCCAACTCTGTTCTCGTTAAATACCATTTTCGTTGTGCGATTTGTTTCGCAAATTCAAAAATTATGGAAGCAACATTTTTGGAAGTAACCGATGCGATGAAACGGTTATCACCGAAACGAAACGAAACGAAACGAAACGGTGGTGTGCTTGTTTCAACTGTCCGGCGTGAAAGGATCGGAGAATTACCGGAGGCAGATTCGTTTCCGGAAGAAAGATCGATAGAATGCCCTCGAACGAGAATTGTGCAGGAAAATGCGACGTAGTTGCAAGAGGTTTAACCGTTTCTTCGTTGGTCTCTTCGTGTGCAATCGATTCTTCCGCTATATCGGCACAGACCACTTCAAGGGACAAGAAGGTACGCGTGAACGCTGCGACCGGTTGGAAAAAGAAAGAACAGAAAGAGAAAGGGAGAGAGAGAGAAAGATGGACGAGTAAACCACCCCCAAACAAACGTTCGTTTCGCTCTGGCCACCCGTGGCTACACCGGTACAATATTTACGGGCTCGCAAACCGCCCAGTGATTTTCACTTAAGCGAATTCGCTTCGTTGACGATTCAAGATATACTATATCCGTTCGAGCACGTTGTTTCAGGCTCGAAAGCGAACACGCGCCGATCCAACGCGTAAGAACTTGTGACACGTACAGATGTTTTTGCGTCACTCTAGAGGCACTCTAGAAGGTGCTTGATCCTTCTTAGTTTGGTAAGATCGTGGTAGGATAGATCAGAATCCTCTGACACGTGTAGTAATTTATTAGTTGTAACGTTGGTGGATTGAGACGATGGAAAGTGGCAAGTTCCATTCGTTATATTTCTTGCATTAAAAGAAAAATTGTTCCCCGATTAGGAGGGGGGGGGGGGATTTGTTCATCGTACGGTCCTCTCTCTCCAGAGAAGAATCAAGTCGCCGCTTTCGTGCGATTTTTTCGTGCAATCGGCAAGAAAGTAGGTAGGCCATTATGTCGGATTAGTATTGTGATTGTGTAACCGACGTGATGTGACTCCATTATAAAGTGTGCTCGCGCGTGTCGCATTATGTCAACGAAATACCATTCAATATGATCGCGGGCTCCCTTTCCCTGTCTCGTTCATTGCCAGCGTGCCCCGACATTTGGCGCTCATTGACATTGAATTCGCGTGCTACGCATCGACTGTCAAAAAGAAAAGAAACAACGTTGGAAAAGTTGAACACGTACACTACGAACCTGCCTTTTCATTTTCTTTTTTCTTCTTTTAACTCGATATTCATCGACAAGTTATTGTAATATATTTGAGGAACGAAGACAGGAAAGTCTGCGATACACGAGAGTGTAAAAATACACAGACGAAACGATTAAATTTTGGAGGGAAACTCTCAACGTAATTTTCAAGGAGTGACTCGAACCCTCCGCGGGAGCCACAATTTCCTTCCATCTGCCACAGATCGTAGATTCTTGGTAAAATAGTTTGGACAAAGATCGAGGCATCGAAGGCCTTGGAAGAAAGAAAGCGAAAGAGTGCTGTTGGAAGCAGAAACGGGGCGCGGTACCAGAGCGATATTCGGCTCGCTTAGGATCCAGCCGACGCGACGCTCGCCGTCATACAATTTATTGGTAAACTTTGCTAGCTTGTTAGAGGGTTACGTGCGCTGGGATAAGAAATATCTAGAGTGGTATCCAGAGCCTAGCATCGTCGGGGCGACTTCCTCTCTTGCTCCACCTCTTCTTCTCTATCCGCCGCCATTCGTGTTACCAACATTCTTTGTCGCTGTGTGCAAGCAGCACCGCAGACAGTATACCTGGAGCAGCTAGCAGCAGCGGCAGCAGCAGCACCAGCACCACCAGCAGTAGCAGCAGCAGCATCAGCAGCACCGGCGGCAGCCCCCTTGGCTGGCTGTAGGGTTAGAATACCAGAGTTGCCTCCATCGGGCCACTGGTCTGCACCACTGGCTTCGACGCTCTGCCAACCACCGGCACAACCTCCGCCGTCCTCTTGCCCCCTTGCCCCTCGCTGTCTCTTTCTCTTTCTCGTTCTCTTCGCACAGGCGAAGTTCTCTTCTGCTCTTGGCGGACTCGTTGCCAAGAATATGAATATCAACACCCGTTAGCCTGCGGATACGCGCCCGATTTCTACCCGGCTTGCCTTCGCGCCTTTTATTAAAGGTGATCCAGATGGGGGTGAAGAGAGCAAGAGAGACAGAGAGAGAGAGGTAGTGGAGCTCGAGTTTGTTTATTGGTAGATTGGATTAACTCTCTGGTGAAAATCTTCTATTTTTGGATTTCGCTGAATATCGAAGTTTCGTGTTTTTATGCTGCCAAGTTGCTGGGTTAATTTCGACGTGATTTAGTTTTAAAAAAGGAGGATAATTTAGACTCCCTTTCAAGTAAATTATAAATAGATCACCGATTTCATTGTCTTCTGTATAGTCTACGTAAGAATCGATCGTGACAATATCTTCCGATGGAAAATTATAGAAATTACGAGAAGATTATGAAAAGATTCTACTTTCGTGATTGTGAAAAGACGAAAAGTTATATTGCAAATATGAAATGAAACAGCTTCTAGAAAACTAGAAAGTATCAACGCAAAAGCACAGATAGTTTGTTACTAGGGCAGTTGGATTAAGAGGATTTGATAGGTTTAAGGGAATGAAGAGGTTTTGAACTGAGATGATTGGGCTGAGATGATTGAAGTTTCGAACTGCAAGTGGAGTTTTGAGTTTAGGTGATGGATGGTCTTCTTGAAAGGTGTATTTAGATGTAGGTATATTTTGTTCTGCAAAAAAATTTTCGATGTGGATAATCGAGCTAAATTAAATTCTGTCTATAGCGGATGATATAAATGTAAAAAGTACCTATTTTATACGGTTTCATTTCATTTTCTTTCGAACTACTGATAATCTAGAAAATAATCTCGAATGGTTTTTTAAGTAAATTATCACGCAAGAGTAGGGTTTAGATTAGATTAAGCACACGTCACAAGTGACAAGATAGTGTACACCAAAGTTTCAATGTATACTTACTACATACATTGTGTAAAGTTTCATTCCTTCCTCTTGACATCGCCTCTCGTATTCAACGATTCGAGATACCTAGAAAATTAGAATCTACCAACCATAATTTGAAATTACCAACGTCACGAGATATTTTCGAATAGCGTGTTACGCCGTTTAACAGATTATCGTATTAGCAACTGCAATGCGGCAGTATTTTGCGAGAAAAATGAAGCGCAGATATGCAAGGCTATCTTTGTGTTATAGCAGCTAAAAAGATGTACATATATGTATATATATTGTTTATACAAAGAGAAAGAGAAAGATCGGAATAGATTTATATATCTACGTGTATAGCACGTTCTAAAATTGCTTTATACGACCTAGATTTGCACTTATTCTTTCTGCGTGGATTTTTACAAAAATGCCAAAAATCAAACGACGAATTTTTTCCTCGCTTTGATATTATTCTTTTATTCTACACGTGAACGTAAAATTCTTTTGCTGTTTCAGTCTCCGACAAAGAGCTAGTAAAAATGTAACTTGTTCGAACACAACGCGTTTAATTTTCCACACACACGTACATACACAAAAAGAAAAGAATATTTTTTTCGTTATTTCTTATTTCAATCTCTGTCTAATTGACCTGAATCTCTGAAACACCTTATATATGTATACAAAGAGGGCGAACCGGGGGGGGGGGGGGAGAGAATGTTGAAATTCCCTCAGGATTTCGCTGCCAACAGCGAATTCTCTGTGCGCGCTTTTCTATTCCTATGTGTGCGTTTACTTCTGCTACGCGCATCGTACATATACATATATAATACGTAACGAACGAGGCAGAGAAGGAGGTGAAAAGTGGGAAGGCAAGGGAGAGGAACGAGAGAAACGGTGCCGGGGACAACAATCATAACAATCTAGTTAAACGTTATAAGGATATCTCGCGCTAAGAGGCGTGCCAAGCGTTGCATAAAATCAAATTGTACGCCGAGCCGAGAAGTTATTGTCGTTTCTCATCCTCCGCTCAGTTTTCGTCGCCGAAAATTCAGCCGTTGGATCTCTACCTCTTGGAGTTTCCCTCTTCTTGTGCTCTCCTCCTCCTGCTCATCCTCCTTTCTTCGTCTCTTCCTTCCGCGACAACCGTCCTCCTTAACAGTTTCATCGGCGTCCTTTTCTTTGGAATTGGTCTCTTTTTTTTTTCCTCGCAAGTCGAGTTTTTCTCCGTCGCGTCCTCTTGCTCGTTCTACGAGAGCGTCAATTAACCCTTTTCACGCCGCGGACATTTTGCAAAGCGTAGACTGTCAAGCGGCGATTTCATCTTGTTTCGTTGACTCCAAATTGTTCGCGAAATCGAGACAGATTTCTAATAAGATCAAGTCACCACTTTTGGCTTTTTTACGACGAGGACCACATTTTTGCAAATTTTTAATATCGTTCTCCGTCTTTTATCAATCTTTTCTCCGTTATATCTCTTTCAAAAACATTGAAATAAATTCTGTTTTTCGACACGATCTCCAGAACAGATGTATATTAAGAATGGCGATATTGGTTTCTCAAACAGTAGACACTTAAGACGTTCATCGAAATCGAATTCCATCGTCGTAATGGTCCCCCGTGGAACGAACAAGCGAATTCATAATGAGACTTTCTATTCCGTCAACGATATCGGATAATTGCGTCTCTACTGTCGATCTTCGAAATAAGGTAATGGAGAACTCACGAAATCGGCTTGAGGGGTTAAATTGAAATTGAAATCACTCGAAATTACTTGCAGTCTCGAGGACTATCGAGAAGGTTGATATCCTCCCCTCTCTCTCTCTCTCTCTCTCTCTCTCTCTCTCTCTCTCTCTCTCTCTCTCTGTCCTTGGAATCGAATATTACCCGACGCTCGAAACAATCCGTTTCGTTCGATTCGCTATTACAAGCACAAAGCTTCCTTCTTTCTTCATTCTTTTCCCACACGCTTTTATTTCGAAACGCTGTGACGTGCTAAATGCATAACTTACCACGTTGATTGCCACGCGAATTTTATTAGTATTTTGTGCATATTTTCCATCTTGCTTTAATCAAGTTTTGTTAATTTACTCGAAAAGATGGTATTTTTCCTCTGAAATTTTACACGATGTTATGAAAGAATTTAAGGGTGTGTAATATTCACGAAAGCGAACGAAATCTGTCCAGTTAACGAAGGTCTGTGAATCAATGTTATCGAAGTAATTTACGATTTTCTGCTCTAGTAACCAAGAAAGTGACTCGCTTTCATTCGTTAAATTTACATGAGTAGACGTCTTCATGTACATGCAATCTTACTTTGAAGAATACTACTTTCATCGGATAATTTCTTTATATCCAAATATATCCAAGAATTTTCTGATCACGATTCGTCAGATTCTCATGTGCGGAGTGCATGCGTCGACAACGAGTCCGAAAAAAAGCCGCTTGTTACAGTGACTCACAACCAGATAGACTACAATGTCTCAGCACGTTATCCAGCCTGACAAAGAGAGAACGAACAAGAGCGTGCGAGCTAGAAGTAAACGGACTTCATCTCCGCGACGATCGAGAAGGAAAGTGGTCGGTTCGATCGGGTATTTGTTCATCGACCGGATCGTCACCGTGGGGTATCAAAAAGATGCTAGATAGAGAACAGTTTGGGCAAGCAGAAAGGGGTCGAAGGGACTCAGCTCTTTTAATTATAAAGGCCACTGGCGATAATTGTCGTGTAGTTGGACCAACATTGTGACTGCATGTTTTCCCGCCACGCCCATCTCGGTGTTCGTCGCAGCAGGCCAGCCTTTTCTTCGTGTTTACTCTGCCTCCGTGGGACTATGCCTCCTCGGATCTTTATTAACCGTACCGGAATCCCGATTCTAAGATCGATTCCGCTCGATTCGAAACTTTTTAATGGCCTCCGTGGCGTGTCCATCTTCCGTGAGAACCAATTTCTTTTTCATAGTCGAATTAATTGCTCTCGATTACAACTACTTTTGCGGATTTTTATGCAAATTCAACGCGTCCCTTACGCGAGTCAGTCTGGATTTGGAAGGTATCCTGTCGATTTTGCTCGAAAAGAAAAGAAAAGAAAAGAAAGGAAGAAAAGGAAAGGAAAGGAAAGGAAAGGAAAGGAAAGGAAAGGAAAGAAGAGAGAAAAACGAAAGAAAAGACGAATATCTTTCCCTCGTTCGTGGAAACTCGATAGCCAAAATATTGAATTTCGATGGAAAAGGGGCTTTCGATGGACGCGGTTGCTTTTAAATCGAGGATGCGAGAAGTCGCGCAACAAAGAGGGTGACTCTTTTCACCCTCGTCTCTGTTCTTCCTTTATTTCTCACACGCGTCCCTTTCCTCATTTCTTTCTTCGTAGCAAGGTTCCCTTGCGAATTACGCAAGAAATCCCGCGGCGAGGCCTGATTCTAATCGATTCTTTGACTCCGACACGCTTTAACTCTGCCCCGCGGGCATTCCCTAACGAAGACGTTGCCCTTTCTTCTTCCCTCTGTCGATACCTAGTTTTTTTTTCCTTTTTGTACGAAGTTTCCTCTTTCGGGCGATTTATTCCGCGACACACTGTGGGAATTTCGGTAATTTTCTATGTATTCGGTGTTGTTTGAGTTCGGTATTGGGCAAATTATTCCGTAGTCTGTCCGAGCAATTTTTTAATACGTAAATTATCGACGATAAAGATATTCAAAGTTAGTGGTACAGTAAAGTGTAATTTAATAGTTCTATTCCTGTTTCTTCTTCAAAGGGTAACGACATCCACAACGATAGCGTACGAGGAAATTTGAACACGTTCTAGTTTAATAAATGACACACGGGAGGTGAAGTGTTTGGCCAGAGCGTATTTTCACTGGTGGCCGGTGTGAAAAAGCTTGGATAAGTACGTTGGTCCCGTCAGTCGGTAGCGGGACAGTGAATAAGAAAAGTGGAAAAGCAGGGGAAACGTGGAAATCTGCGACGCGACACTTCCGGGGGCACAGCGGGGTCACTCGACATGGCCCATTGAAAGTTGACCAAACGCCACAATGTAATTCAGTCTAGGGTCATCGTGTAACGTGCTAACGTGCGCTAATGCGCCCTTAACGAACCCCTTAATCCAATTTCGTGCAAAGTAACGAAATTATGTGGCAGCGAACCGGAAGCTGTGGCCAGCTTACTGGCCACGCTTTCTCCTCGTCTCCTGCTTCGAGTGTTCCTCATTCACGTTGTCGACCATTGTCGTTTTACTCCTTATGTTTTTTCTCTCTCTCTCTCATAAAATCTCGTTTGTCGCGTTTTGACCCTTTATTGATTTTTTGGAAAAAAAATATGTTCTTCTGCTTACTAGAAATTCCGTGGTTTTCAAGTGTTTTGATCTTCTTCTTTTTTAAGAGTATTAATCAGAACTGGAACAACACGTTTCAGTCTTGTTGCTGTGTTATTTTTACTCGTCTCCCTCGTATTGTCAAAAAACTGTCATCCGATTGGAAAGACTATATCCAATCGACGTTGCAATATTCGAGGGAATTGAGATTATCAGTGGTATCTTACGAGATAAAGTCTTACAACAGCGTCTGCCGGATCTGTTTAACAGTCATGGGGTTCGGCCCATATGTGCCCTAGGACGCCACCAAGGAGGAGATCCGTTGTCATCAGGGAGATCCGTTATCTCGGTGGCACTCGTTTCTATGTGACGTTCCATCTCTCTCTTTCTCTTTCTCTCTCTCTCTCTCTCTCTCTCTCTGTCTCTCTCTCGTACTCTCATATGTGGAATTCCCTCTTCCTTTATGGTCTGCTCGTGTGATAATAGAGATGTCATTCTGTCTGTGCTTTGACAACCCCATAACACAGGCGTTAGCGTAGCTCGTCTGAAACTGTAGTGCGCCACGTTCCCTAGGGATCTTCGAAAACTGTCGTTGCACGCTGCGGTTTCGCGCTTCGCTCTTTAGATTCTCCGTTACAATGTTGTTAACCAACGTTGGAATCTAACAACGAGATTCCTTTTCTGTAGACGAGCGAAAAGCGTTTTTCTAATTGTAAAAATTGAAATTTCTCTGGAAGCAAGAATGAATCTCTGGAGCTTTACATGAAATAATTGTTGCACAACAATCTGCTTCGTGAGACGTGGCAAACGGAATTAACCCTAGAGAGTAGTTGCACGAGAGAAATAGTGGAAGAAGTGCACTCGACGACTTTGACGGACCAACAAAGAAGAAAAATGGTTGAACACGAATAACACGAGTTCAGCCATCGTATGACGATTCACCGTCGAGTGTTGAGGATCCGATAAGGCAGCTTTTAAAGTCCTTTAAAAAGCAATACATCGCCGAGGCGACGGAGGGCGAAAAGAGAGAGAACTCTCAATAAATATCTCATGGATCCTGCCGGCACGTGACTCCCTTATCCTGCCATCTTAAATACTTGGCTGCGCGTGTCGGTCATTCCCATCATCGCATTAACTCGTACAAATACAGATCGAGCGATCTGCCGATTTAAAATTGCTAAAATCACACGACCTTCGTATAAAATCTCCATCGTGCGATTTTCTGAAACTTACATTACGTCCAAATATGGACGTAAGAAACTTGGAGACACGCTATGATTTTTTGACATTGGTCAAATCCGAAACCAGTCTGAAGACTGATTGTATAAAATAAAAATTAGATATAAGACATTTGCTGTAAACATACTTGATAAAAAATTAATACACAGCATGAATAATCATCAAAAAATGCGGAATGACTGAATGGAAGCTCGCAATGTCGCAGGAAGATAAGCCAGGAAAAATCTATAACTAAACAACCCTATAAAGCTTCGTCGATATCTCTGCCAATATCCACATCGTCCCAAACACAATTTTAACTTTCAAAAAGTTCGAATGTATCGTCTATACAGAGTGTCCCAGAAGTTAACATGTTTGACGAATAAAAAACGTTTGAAAAGCATTTCCAAAAATGCTTCGTTGGGAAATTATCGAATGAAAAATCAATTTTGTCGTAACTTTTCCATAAAAAACCAACTAGTCATTTTCTTACTCTCGCTCGTAAAATTCATCGGTATCGTTCTGTGGAAAAATCCTGGGTCACTGTGTGCATATAGATACCTGCGTGCTCCACGTATGTGCGATATGCATGGTTGTATGTATACATGCAGAGAGAGAGAGAGAGAGAGAGAGAGAGAGAGAGAGAGAGAGGCGAACGACGATATTACAAAATTATCGGTATACGTCAATGTTATCGGTGCTAGGCGTGCAGAGCGGAGCACGTAGATACACGGCGCGATATGCTCGGCTGGTATAATAGAGCCGATCGGGGCCCCTACGTGAAATGCAAGTTCCCCATAGAATAGATTTCCCTCGTGCAGGTCTCCGGTGTCCGAGATAATGCGATAACCAGGTTTACTACACGACTACCGTCGCCGTGCGTACTCGCCAGCCGATCGATTGATGCCCGGCTACCCGCTGCAAATAAATCGTCGGACCACGGCAAAAACTCCACCGATCTGCCGACGATGCCGCCGCCGTCGCCAATTTCATCGGTCTATATTCATGAAAACCAATTGAAAATGAAAATACGCAAATATCCTTCGCGCTTTAGACGCGAGCTAAGCCTTTAGAGCTTTGGAATTTTACTCTAAATAGGCTAGACACCTTTTGTATATTTTCACATTTTGGAGTTCGAAAATCACTTATATACATATGTACATCGCCCATTAAGTGCGAAGGTAACAATCAAACTGATTCCTCAGTTAACAGCGCCTCGTTCTTAGGCATGCGAACGCTTTTTTCATCGCGCACGTTCCTGAGAACGTTTGACCGGTGATTGCAGGGTGAATTTCTCGTGAGTTTGCTGCATTGTCGCGAAAGAATAAGGGGGGAGGCGCTGCGGCCGTGAGGGGTGCCAGTTATTTTTCCCGGGACTCCTTGGCCCCCTCAGAGGGGCAGAGCCCGGTTCTTCCTGTGAAGATTTCAAATTACAGGGTTGAGAAACGGCGCCCCCGTCGAGGCTCGCCCTCCGCAGGGGGCATCACGAAAACTTGCACGGGGACACCCTGCCTGGACGTCACTCGGCGCACGTGATTTTTTGTTCCACGCTTTTCTCTTGGCATATCTTCCGCTCCACTTGCCGATATTATCGACACGGCCACCCGATCGTGGGTACGCGGTGCCGCGCACCGTTTCTTTAAGGACCATTCCCGGCCACTAACAACCTCCTTTCCGATCCGCGATCTCTCCAAGTCCGAATTCATTTACTTCGTTCTTTCCCTTTCTCTGATTATGCTCAGGACATCCGTCGATTTTGTCATCTTTAGGTTGAGATTTCTGACAGTTCAAAATTCAAAGAGAGTTTGTGTAATTAAGCGTAATTTACGATCGTCGCTCACAATCAGTTCTAAAGAAGTACGTTCAAATATCTTGGATTGGATTGAATTTTTTAGAAAACTTGAATCAGGTTGAACGCAAGGCAGTACCGTATATATTTGTAAAAAGTTTCGCGAGCAACTGTATCACTCGCAGTTATTTAGGAAACGACTGTGCAGAAATACCGAAAAAGGGTTGGATGTCTGGTGACTCGCAATCGTTAAACGGGGGGTGTTTAAAAGAGAAGGAATTTTCTTTGTGCACGGGGGCCATGTAGACTGCCGGCCGCTGGTAGCGTAGAAAGACGAAGAGACGTATTATTAACCGGACGAGGAGCGGCAATAACACGCGACACATCGGCTCGGGGACCAAGGCGAGACGACGAGCAGTCGAGTGAAAATCACATCGGGGGACCAGACACGCGTGTCCCTTTGACGACCATCTCGTACAGAGGGATGATCCTTTCATCTCGCCGACACCATCTTCGGATACGTCCTTATGGCTCGCGTCGCGAATATTTTCATAGGTACGCGTTTCCCAGTCTTGGAATTTGTTGGTCACTTTCCACCCTCAAATAGTGGTAGTTTTGATGTCTTTTCTTTCGAACTTTCGCATACTCCAAAGTTTCTAGCCAGTTCTACTCTACAGAGTTCGGCAACTATGTATCATATTTTTATATTTTGCAATAACCGTTTTATAATATAACAGCATGGCACTCGTGTTGGTAACAGCAGCAGCAAACCGCAAAAACCATAGCATTCATCAGCCAAAATCTATCCTCCGTTCCGCGTCGATGTATTCGCGGATATAACCGCTAATCCGCGCAAGTAAATTTCACCAGAGAACAGAGCATTTACCGCGAGCGGGTTTACACTGGCCGCGTTAATCCTATTCGCATTGTTTTTTCCAATTCCAAATCGCGCGCGAACCAGCGGTGTTCGCAATGATATGTAGAAATTGTTTCACTCTACTCTGCTTGAGAATAAAAATTAAAAAGAAAAGAAAAAGAAAAGAAAAAGAAACGGGTAGCGAAAGCAAAGAAGAGAAGGTATAAGAGAGAGAGTGATAAAAAGTAGCGCTCTTTAAATGATAAATTCATCGTGATCTTCAAGTTCCAGAGCTTCAAAGCTTTAGAATCTTTGAATTTCTGGGAAAGATCGATGTAATAATTGTTATTAAATATTACAAATATTATTAGATATTTAATATTAAATAACATATTAAAAATTGTAAATATTATTAGGTATTTGAGACTGAAATATCGAGCATACGATTTCGTGCGTATATGTATCGAATTTGTTTTCACCACTGATAAAAAGGATTAGATGCGGAATCTCTGTTTCCCTCGCTGTTTCACCTTTTAAAAAACGTGGAAAAGAGAACAAAACCGTGGAGAAGGAGCGGGCAGACACGAGGCAGCGTGTGCGTGAGGCGTTTTTAATGCGTGTTACCCGGCGGAACCGCAATCCGTTTTTGCGGCGGCGGCCACTGGTCGGGCTGGCCCACTGGTTGCCAGTTTCCGGTAACGCGCTTTCGCGCAAACTGGCGGCCACGGCTGATTTCGAAATTGCAAAACATTTTCACACTCTTATGGTTTCGACGCCACCGCAGTCCCTCTGTGTTTGCCTCTTTTACTCCCCGCCTCTCTTCCCCTCTGTGCCTTTCATCCTTCACCCTCTTGTTATTCTCTCTCTGGCTTTACATTTTTTCCCCATTTTTCTCCTTTTTCTCCTTTTTCTCGCGCCCTCTCTCCTTTTCTCTCTCTCTCTCTCTCCCTCTTTTTTTTTTAATTCGTTTCGTTTCGTTTTGTTTCGGCGGTACACTCGTAATTCCCGCGGTTTTGACGCTCTCCGTCAAAGCTGCCGAGAGACAAAGCGAACGCGTCACGGCTGAATTCAGCCGACGACGTTTTGATGCGATGAAAGGAGCAACCGAGAGAAGTCGCGTAATTGTTCCGCCACGCCATTCGATTTCGTCACCGCTCGTTCTCCAAACTTTCGTGATGAATTTCTAGATAGAAGGACTAGATCCTCGATCGACTCGCTGCAAAGAAAAACGCGCCCTTATAACAGCTTTATTATATGCTTTTTCAGAGTTTGCTTCCTCAGATTTTCCGGTTTATCCTGAAATGTCCAGTCGTTCGCAGTCAGACGATTGCGCGATTAAAAGGCGAGATAAAGTTAAGCCGCGGCAGGCCGATTTCCTGTTTAATTGTCAAGCGTTTAACCAAATTCGACCGGTGGCAACGAGAGGCGGAGAAGTGGAGCGTTCGGCACGAGGGTCGTGTCATTAAATTATTCCGGAACGTGAGCCCGACGGGTGTCCTCGATCAGTTTCTGCGCGTAATTCGTCAGAGGAACAACTTGGAACATCTGACTTGCAATAGTTCGGGATTTTTTTGGTGTCGCCCATCACTCTGAAATCAAACGTCGCGTCGTACATTCTTCTCATTATTGGGACTCGCCGCTAAATTTTTTATTTCCACCGTGAACTAATTTCCTTTTCTTTTTTTTTTTTTTACAAAATATTTCTTCAGGGATTTTTAGTTTTACGAATGCATCTGATTTCTGCACTTCGCTGAACGCTTTAAAAATGGTTAAACACTTGCCTCGAAACGAACGACTTCAGTCTCGTTTGGTCAAGCGATCAATCCTCTTTGAGAGGTTGCTTAGCATCTCGCTACCTTTTACATCTTCCCCCCTTTCGTGGCACTTTGTCACGACGACCCGGTTTCTACACCGGCACGTGCAAAATTTTCAAGCGCCCTCCAGGACATCGGAATCGGGCAGAAGCACGGGATTCGAATCACTGACTCTGAAAAACGATCTTTCTCGTTGAACGTGCGTGTCGGCAAACAGAATCGTTCGCTGGAACAGTTCCGTTGCGTCGAGCCTCCGGCCTCTTCTCTCTCTCTCTCTCCCGCTATTTTTCTCTTTTTGTTTTTCTCTCTTTTTCTGTTTTTCATCCCAGAGGGGCTTGTACCGCGGTCGAAAAACGTCAGCGGCAAGAACCTTCCGCGGACAACGATTTTTTCTTTTTTTTCTTTTTTTTTTTTTTTTCGTTTTCGAACGCGTGCCGAAACACTGTTTCGCTTTCCGTTCCAGCAAATCCCGATTCCCGATAAACGCCTCGTGTCAAAATGTTGTTTCGCCCGCAGCGAATAAAATGGATGGGGTACAGCCGTGGTCTTTGCAGCCATTTTGTCGAGCACTCGTACGGAAAAGTGAGGCATACACACGTTCGGATAATTGACGAATGAGACTTTTGAACGAAAACCGCGTTTCATTGCACATTGCCTGTACAACGTGGAAGCACTCGCTTGTTATTGATTCGGCAAGAGAGAGGATTGGTAATTGAGAATTCTTAGGTCTTTGATTGCACGTCGTGCTTTATGTTATATTAATGTGTACAATTGTAATCTCTCTGTGCAATTAGCAATGCGGGAAAGCATTGGAAGGCATCGCTGTGCGTTGCTACGCGTTGCATCGGCGTTTTGATAGCTTTGAATTTCGTTTTTGCCGGAAACGAGGAGTTGGAATCGTTTGTAGAGGTTCGATCAAAAGAAAATGAGAGACGTTCTTTGCGAAAACGGCTAGGCTCGTGGAAATAAATCGAATGTTTCAGTTTGTGTAAAATGAATCGTACAAAGAGCGCAATTAAATTTCATATTCGCAGTCAAGACCACGCCAGAAACTATGGAAGTCATTGGACAGAAGTCGAAACTGCAGGAACGATTGCCATGGTTAGACATCGAACGATAGGAATTGAACGTACACGCCTGTTAACCTGTACGGTGTATAGAGCAGACAGAGAGAGAGACAGATAGAGAGAGAGAGAGAGAGAGAGAGAGAGAGGAATTATAATATAATGTCAGGGAGACGTCCCGCGGCGCTAGACTGTGACTAAATCCGCGGTGCCCATGCAGTGTTTACACTCGAGATGATGCCTCGTAATGCTAATACGCGAACCCAGGGTTGGTACAGTGAGCGGCCTCTCCTTCGGTTTCTTAATGCTCAATCGCAATCCAATGAAAAGTGTATGAATGGCAAGCGATTATCAAGTCGAGCGGGCGCCCTCAATGTGTCCGCCGAGGCGTCCGCGCAACCCTGCTGCGTTAACCGACGTCGAATCCGGACCAAATGCTACGAATTCGCCGCCTTTCCCTCTCTCTCTCTCTCTCTCTCTCTCTTTTTCTCTCTCGTATATCGTTAGATTCCCGTTCATTCCCCTCTTTTTCGTTCGTTCGCTTTTCACCTCGTCCATCGGCTCTTTTCGGTTCCCTTTTTTTTTTCTTTCTCTTTTACGAATTCATAGGAGAGGAGATTCGTAGGGATTCGTAACGGAGAGCAGCAGCACGTGGTCGAATTTCCGGCTCACTCAACGATTAGGATCGGGTCAGAGAGCAATAAGAAACGTAATTACCATTGTTGGTAAACGCGAGATGGCGAGAGATCGAAGTAGAATGATAGATGTAGCGTTGATCTGACGTCTGAGGAGGAGAAAGTTAGAGTGATGAAATAGCAGAGGAACGATGCCAAAGTCGAACCTTCACTCGTATAGAATCCCGGCAGTTACGATCGGTGTGATCGGCAACCGGATGATTCTACTCGAATAAAATGAAAATAAGTCGAACGAGTTACATTACACAACGCTGTACTTGCGATTAGTTCACGCAAGTTCTAACAAACAAAATTTTAAACTTCGTTAAACAAGATAGACGGCGATTCCTTTGAAATAATCCCGAATTGCAAAACAGGCGCTTCTATCAATTTCAGCATAGATAGTAATTTTACAAAGGTTACAATTTCAAAACGACGATTCGATCGCTCTATTAGGAGCGTGGTAGGTAGCTCTGCTTCCGATGCTTCCCCGATCTCCCCCCTCGGGGGTAGCTGGTTCGCAAAAGAAAGCGGTTTGTCGCCGTGGCCTTAACCACGATTCACGGTTCAAGCTCACGCTCCCGATGATCCCTTTTATCCAATCCGTGAGGAGCCGCGAGGCGTTAAATCCCCCGGGAAAATCTCCGTGGCTCTGAACTCGCGCTCCTGCTAAGTCGGTCAGCTCGGTCCAGCCGAGTGAGAGGATCACAATACCGGGACCGGGGAATCGGGGGTATCCCAGCCTTATTCTGTCTTTCCACGTTGTCCCGGGGCCTCGCTGAAAATTAGTTGCCCGAGAAATTCATGTTAATGTCGTGCAATCGACCGCGGTCGTCCGTGAGCCGAAAATGGCCGATGTGACGAGCATCGTTGAAACTCGTGTTTTCCAAAGCGAGTTTCTCCTTCGGTTTTGTTAAAAGGTGTTTGATCTTCTGTCATTCGGCTATTTTGAAGGCGGCAGGATTTCGTCGAGCGAAACGGTTTGAATCGAGCTGGGAAAGATCGTTCGGCTGTAATCGATCCGTGTTTGACATTGCAGACAAATTCGGAGGCGTCTGTATGTGCGTTTCTTTCGGAAGAAATCGGCCGTTTTGGGTATAGTTCTCTGATTTGAAAAAAGCAAGTTACTGGCTTATTTTGGATCGAAAGCGATTTTTCGCTTCCCAAAAGTGGTTCTCATTTTCTAATTTACTTTTAGGAAAAATAAGTTCATATTTGGCACCTTCGTCTCTATTTCTTTCTTATTTAAAGTAATAATTCTGTATTCAATAATAATTTTATTCGATAGAACGTAGTTTATTCCTTTTTCTTTTATTTAGATAAAATATTTAGATTAATATATTTTTTATATAATACAAAAAACAATAGCGCGATGAAAAATTTTTATGAGAATTTTTCGTCTTTTCTTTGCTTGGAATGTTTGTATAATTTTTCTCTGCAGCGTTAAATGTAATTTCATTTAGAATTCTTCCTTTTCTCTCGTGTTTCGCGTTTGCTTTCCTTTTGTTCCAACTTTCTTCCCATTTATGCAAAAAACCTTTCTGTTTGTATTTTTCATTTTATGTTTAACAAAAGCATTGATTCGTTTTCTTTTACTTCTTCTTTTTTTTTTTTTTTTACTTCTACTCGTCAACTTTCTCTTTCACATTTCAAGAAAAAACTCATAGAGTAGTTTGATCGATCACAACAGACTCTCTCCTCTTTCTCACGAGCAAACTTGGCGGAAATCGATCAATCGATCCGATTCCAGTCCATCACAAGCTAGATATTACCAAAGTTTCAGAATCTATTTTCGGAAAATTTAGTATAGGTAGCCCAGTTTCTCTCGTGGCGCGCCGCAGTGAAACTCTTGGGCGCAAGTATTCATCGTTCTAATAAGGGATGCCTCGTTGGTGAAAGTCCCGAACTTCCGATCAATTCTTCGAGTGAAAAAACAAACGAATATATACAATCTTAAAAATTTCCCTAAAAGTGAACTGTGTCTGTATATTTATATTATGCAAAAATTACATTTTTCAAAATGTTTGAGTGTATCGTGTCATATTAGATTCCGGAATTTATTTCATCCGCACTCTGTAGAAACAGAAATTCGATAAAGATAGCCAGAGTTTCGAATGATTGTGCAAAGTTGACGGAACGTAAACCAAAATTACAGATTTG
Source organism: Frieseomelitta varia (assembly GCF_011392965.1). Classification (NCBI taxonomy): domain Eukaryota; kingdom Metazoa; phylum Arthropoda; class Insecta; order Hymenoptera; family Apidae; genus Frieseomelitta; species Frieseomelitta varia. The sequence goes on along the minus strand of NW_025110487.1, from coordinate 127,270 downwards.
TTGGCGGCAATAATTCCTAAATTGGATTTATTCATCGCCGTGGTCGGAGCTGTTTGTCCATTGACTTTATCAAGCATTATTCCAGTTACTCTGTACATTCTAGTACACTACAACAATTATGGCACGCTGAAATGGAGATTAATTTTAGGATTGTCTCTGTTGACCATCGCGTCCTTTATCACATGGTGCGCCATCGTAGTCAATTTGATCTTGATTGTCGAATTTTTCAGAACCAGGTATCTACGCTACGCACTGTGACGTAACATTTTGTACCAACATTGTAGTAACGCTCGGTCCAAACTTTCAGTTTCACAGATACAAGCCGGAAGGCCTTATTGTTAGTATTTTAAATTAAGGAGTTAGTGATTTACATGCAATAATTGGGAAAGCCTACAAGTTCTTAGTTTTGTGATCACTTTGAAAGTAACTTTCGCTCTAGCAATTACAAATTGTCTATGTGACAAAGACCACGTGGTAAAGAACAAATGAAAGACACACGGAATACTGCGCCTCTCCCGTAAGACGGAAGACACCGTCTCGAGGCAATTGGACAAAGCAGCGCTTAATCGCGTCAGATCGTTCAGCCGTCAATGGCTTATCAGATACGCATGAAGGATGGGGACACACGCGTGCAAAGGTATTCGAATGCAGAGACGCGTGTACACGCGCGCGTAGAAATGCCGGAGTTAACGGCTGGCTACGAGTGGGAGTCGCCTCGGAAAGCAAAAGGGAAAAGGAGGTGTACTGGCGGGACATGGAAGGGTGCTTCCGTCGCAGCGAAGAGAGGACACAACCCCTTTTAGTGGCTAGCATCGCGTCTCTCCGCTCCCTAACCATCCGTTCACCCCTTTATTCTCTCTCTCTCTGTCTCTCTCTCTCTCTCTTTGTCTCTCCTCGGCTCGTGTTCGCTCTTACAGACTGGCTCTGGCTGGCTGGCCGTTCATCCGTTTGCCAGTTCAAGGTGGTTGCGTTCATTACCAGGGAATATAACGGGTGGCGTGGGAGTTTAGAATGACCGACATCGTTCACTACTTCGAAATGTCGCTATAAATTACTTTTCAGTAGGACCGACCAAAAGTATATAAAAATGTATTATCACATCATCACGTTAGAGAAAAGGTGGAATTATTTTTATAAAATAACCAAGTTTATTACAACTTTCATTTAGTAGTCCAAGATGCTAGCAAGTGATATCGCGAATGAGAGTACAAAAAGTTTGTGTGACTTTCTTCGAACGAGAAAGAAAGGGAGGCAATTGTTGCTTTGCACCTGTTAGCGTACAGCCAAGTGATTAAGAGAGGATTATGGGCACGGAATTGGACGAGCACGTGCGTCTCTTTTGCGGTGTAAATAACGAGTGGACGAGAGGGTGTCCCTGAGGTTTTTTCTTTTTTAATTGGTACGAACGCTGGCCATCCCTTGAGTAAAATTGCAGGGATTAGCCGTAGGTTCGAGTGCACGTGCGTTTAAATGGTCGTTAATTACGCGAGCGTGAACGGCGAACTCTTCAACCGGAATCGGTTCTTCGAGTTCCAATAATAAGAGCGTTCGGGATTATTTCGAAAAAAAAAAAAAAACAAATGTGTTACAGCCGTCGTAGAAACTTCTAACTCTAATGTACTCTGATAATTTTTATGAACGACTACATATATGTACACGTCTACGAATTTATATTAGATTACAAAAATATAGGGTTTATCTTTATATTTTAACGCGACAATCATCACTCAATTTACCAGTATCTCGAACTGAATTTTACTCAAACCGTAATGGATCGTCCATTTATCCTCGTCCACCGTATAACGAGCGTATCACTCGAAGAAATCCGACAGGTGACGATATTTCCAGCGAGAATGATTGGAAGCTCGCCGGGAAAAAGGGGCAAACCGAATAAAGAAAATGAATGGCGACGGTGGATAAGCGGTGGAAGGATATTAACCAAGATGGCAGAGGGTGGCGTGAAGGAGGGACGGCGGTTACACGGTGCGTGGCGAGCGAAAAGGGATGGTTTGCTCCTCGTGGCTTTCTTCTCGTAGATATTCTCTCGTGCCTGCGTACGAGAAGTCGAAGCTAAGGTGAAGAGCCTTAGCTGGCGTTCGCACTGTCGGAAACGGAGAACCGGTCTACCCTTATCTCGAGTTTGCAAGACTGCCTCCAGTAATACCGTGCACGGGGCTAGAAACCCCTTACGAGAACGAGAGCCCCGTGAAATATCGCTAAACGGCTTGTACCCCTTTCTCCTACTTTGGTATCGCTCCTCTTTCTCTATCGTCCCCCTTCTTCCGCGAGTTTGAAGTATGAAATCCCTATCGTTTCCTGCGAAAGGTTTCAGATACTTTGCGAGACTCGCATCGAGCGTCATTTCGGATGGTAGCAGCTAGTTTCTGAATTGTGTCTTTGAAACTTGGTTTGTCGCAAAACGCGTGAAAATCCAGTTTAGTCATTATCCTCGGTATTAATGGAAGAAGAAGAGAAAAGGAGCTCGTCTAAGCTCGGAATCTCGAAAAAGAAGAAGAGCATGATTGCGCGACCGAACAATGGTTAAGAAAGGCAGGATTTTTGAAGGGCATCTATACGAATTGGTTGAACAGGGCAGCGTGCGCGAGCCGCGGAGTTAATCGTGTTGTACTTTCGAGATAACTCGAAAACCCGCTGGAGAACGCAACCCTTCTCGATAACGGTAACGACAACAGCTCGTTACGTGCCAGCCATATTTGACCCTCTTCCTCTCTTGGTCCTAATTTTCAAACTCGTCTGCCGTCTTGTCGCGCGTAGGGTAACCCAAGAGGAATCCACCGTGTAGACAGAAACGAAAGAGCCAACAGAAACAAAGAGAGAGAGAGAGAGAGAGAAACAAGGAGAGACAAATAGACGTAGAAAGAGAAAGACAGAAGTCGTAAACGAGGTCGAGTGTCGGCAGCGTATAATTTCGATGACAAGCAAAGGGGTGGTTATATCTGTCTCTCCGTCTCTGTCTTTTCACGTTAGACTGCGAATGGTGAGCCAGCCCTGTGTGATTGTATTAATTCAAGCTACCCTCTTCTCCCATTTACTTCTCAGTTTCCCATCCCCCCACCCCCACCCCCACCCCCACCCCATCCATCCGCCTTGTTCCTCCGCCGTTGGTTCGTTCGCCAGTGGTTGCCACGATCTCTTTCCTCTCCACAGTTCTCTTTCCTCTCTCTTCCGTTGTCGTTCCGCGATGGCCCTCACATCCTCCAGCCAACCCATTCGACTCTCACCCCCGCCCTCTGCTGCTGCTATTCCGCGACCCTCCTAAAGCACGACTTCCGGAGGCAAACGAAGCGTGCGAGCGTCGTGTATAATGAAGCGCGCTCGTTCGTTTCCTCGCCGTTGTTCCAGGCGTCGTCACCTTCCTCCGTGTTCTTCTGGATATCCACGCTTCCCTGCCCCTCGAGATCCCTGGACAAATTTAAAGCCGCCCTTCTGTTGTCAGAATTATGTACACCTCGCCGTCAAGAACGTTCTATACGCGTTCCGCGTTGACTGAACGAAGAACGCGCGAGATTTTAGTCAAGCTGGGAAAAGGCTGGATTACTTTTTGCTGGATTCGGATACGAGAGGGTTTCTTCTATTTACGAGTAGAATCTAACGATCATCCGCTCACGCGCGCCCTTCGTTTCGACCGTGTGATACACACACGCGCGCGCAAGTCGCGAGAACGCGGGGTGCGGTGGCGCAATAAAGGCACCTGGAAGAAAGATTTCTGTCCTTAGAGTGGAACCGGGTTACGGGAGTTTTTTAATAAAATCAGGTGATCGTTGAGGCGTGCCAAATGGAAATATGCACGTTCGGCCGAGGGATTTTGCGGACGGGAGAGAGAGAAGCTTTCCCGTTTGTAAAATGGGGGAGGGTGCGACTCGATAACGATGGAATTCATTCCACCCATACTCTCGAACGAGCGGAGGGGATGGCGCAGGGAGAAAGAGAGAGAGAGAGAGAGAGAGAGAGGAGAGTAGACGGATATGATGAGAAAAAATGATTTCTTTTTTCCTTCCGTTCGCCTGAACGTGTATCGTAATCAAGGAGGCGCGAGGTGGATTAGCGATCCGATATCGCCCAAGGTTTTTTTCTGGCTAGCTTGACCGAAGGAAATTTTCCGCGAGGCCAACCAATATCCTTTCGGTTGATTTGAGAAAAACGTCGGACGCTCGCGCGAACTCGAGCTTCGGCTATAATTCTCGCGGTTCTATTTCAGTCCGTTTATATGACGCGACGCTTTCGAAAGCAGCTTTCGAAACGTTGTTGCGATGGTTGGAAAAATTCGAGTCAAGTACGAAAGTTTTGCAAATTTGTATCTAGATGCAAATACCTACAATTCTATTTCCGATGATATTGGAATACTTGTAATTACAATAAATATTTACGTCTGTCGGGAAAAAATTCGTCTTGTGTAAAAAGAAAAGGGTGCTCCAAATTTTTGAATAGATCAGATCGAGATAGGAGTTAAAAATTGTTAACACTTGGACAAAATATTCTCCTCGAGAACAGACGAAACTCGATGATTCGCTTCGACCCTCCGCAGATCTATGGAAACACGCGATTCGTTGGCGCGTCAAAGTGTGTCACGATGAAAGCGTGCGACGTACATGGTGAAGTCGATAAACGTGACAAATGTGGAGGGTACACGTTCGACAAGCGATCGCGTCGAAGGCAACGTCGAAGTTGCTTCGAACACTTATGGGCCGCTATTCGTTTTACGAGGCTTCTTATCGGGCTGCTGCCAGCCCATAAACGCATCTTTCCCATATACCGGGCATTCTGACGCATTTAGGTGGTGAATGTCACCCGGTGTGTATTTATCGAGTGCCTCGCGAACGCATAATACCGGGTTTATCAACTGGCGGGGAAATATTTCGCAAGAGAAACGCGTTTCGATGTGTCTAGTGCGATTGCTCTTTAATCTGCATTTAAAATTACAAATTACTAACGAAAAAATAGGGATAAATAAATAGAGAAATTAAATCATACCCTTGTCGATTATAACGTAATTGGTACAGCTCTATCTTTTTCGCGATTTTTATGATCGAATATGATTAATAATATTTATACATTTGAAGGAAATTTAAACTTCCAAAAATCTACAAAACATATTACATATAATATGTGAAAGTGCAGAAAATATTTTTCCATTTCTTTTAGTCACGTTCGTAAAAATAAAAAAAAATTGCACAGACGTTTGCGGTTTGCCGACCGCACTTTTTCTAGTTTCCAATATTAATTACAAGCAAGTTACAATTCACGGAGAAAAACTTCCGGAGGTTCTGTCAGAGAAGAGAGAACTATCATAGTCCAAACCACCGAGTAACCCCAAGATTCCTTCCAACCTTTGGAACCAACCTCTTCCACTGCTCGAAAAGACATCTCGGTATTCTTATCTGCTGGCTGCAGGTTATCGTCGAGGTCCGAGATTATGAATTAAAAGAAAAGGAGGGTTGAGGAGGGTGGATAAGAGGCAACATCATTCCCGTTTATCCTCGATTCGAGAGTATAACGCGCGCGAGGGCCACATCGACGAGGGTAAACGCGGCGAAAGCGAGACGAAGACTCGTTTTAGCTGAAAGAAGGACGGAGATAAAGAGAGAGAAAGAGAGAGAGAGAGAGAGAGAGAAAGAGAGAGAGAGTGCGGGCCGTCTGTCGTTTTGTATATCTACCCTCGTACGGTGGAAATTTCGTTACGGGGGTGATTTTCTGCGGGGGATGGCCAGCCCCGTCCCCGGTTTAAACCTGATTGGATGCAGAGTTATCTCGCGCTGCGTTACTTCCGGATGATTGGTCGCTGCGGTCGTCATGACTACCTCACCACCACCACCGACGCCGCCACCCCCACATGCAACATCCCTGTACACCCCTCCTAGCCACCAACCACCCCTTTGTCGCGTCTTCGTCGCGCTGGCATCCGTGCTCTATGCTTCTTACTTCTTTTCACCCGCTTCGTCCCCGTTTCAATTTTCCCAGGTCTTTCCTTTTTTTCCTTTTTTCTTTTCTCTTTTTTTTTTTT